>NC_081796.1:1962200-2042200 GCF_963082965.1 Carassius carassius | reverse complement strand
TGATAAGTAAATTCGCTTGACCGAGCGTGAATATTCAGAGGCTTGTTTACCGAAGATGCTTATGCTGTATTATATTGTGTAGGACCCAGAGGATCCAAGAGCTAATGTTGTTTTTGAAAGGACTGCATAGTTTCCATAAGGAGCCCTTGGGAAGTCATTATGGAGCAGCTCATTCACCAGCCATCAATCTGTAATTAATATATGCAATTCAGATTACTCACTTTGGCCTATATCTCCATTATCATCTGCTGAAACAAGGACTACATTCCTTCAGATATTTCTGAGATTCATTAAGGCCTCAATGGAGTCATGTGGGGAAAATTCTCTTTCATTAAAGACACAAAGGACATCTGTCAGGTCAAGGATCATCTCCGATGTGCAAACTAATCAAATCCAAATGAGAGGAAATGTCTGCTGCGTTGAATGACAGGAAGGAATTGAAGGAATGGCTGTGGGATGTGAGGAATTCCAGGATGCCTTTTTAAGGATTGCATTGGAGGAAGCCCGTGTTGACAGAAGATTGTATTTGCATGAGACACTGCACCTATGAAACACAGAGGAATGTGTGCTTTATTCACACAATGTCTGAAAGAAAGGGGGAACTAGACTTAAAGGAATCACAAGGACTTAAAGAAACAAAAATCTACTTTTAAATCCATTTGTATAAACCCAGTTTATCTGGTTGGTTTCGTATGTTTTGATGAAAACGTATACCATTATATTTAATGAGTTAATTTTATATCTTTAGCCATCAAGTAAAAAATAAAATTGTTCTTGTATGTGAAGTCAGTTCACATGTATGCTTTATGTTTCAAAGTAGCTTCACATTACTAAAAATTTTAAGTTCAACAATTATTAAACAAATTCAATTTCAGCTGTAAAGCGGTTCTACAGTCATTAATCACCTCTGTTAGTTGTTTACATGTGAGTTTACACATAAGTTTTGTAAGTATATTCTAAATATTTATTTATAGAGGTTTATAAAGATGATTATGATGATGGTGATGATGATGATCACGGGAAGTCGTGGCCTAATGGTTAGAGAGTCGGACTCCCAATCGAAAGGTTGTGAGTTCGAGTCTCGGGCCAGCAGGAATTGTGGGTGGGGGGAGTGCATGTACAGTTCTCTCTCCACCTTCAATACCACGACTTAGGTGCCCTTGAGCAAGGCATCGAACCCTGAACTGCTCCCCGGGCGCCGCAGCATAAATGGCTGCCCACTGCTCTGGGTGTGTGCTCAGTGTGTGTGTGTGTGTGTGTTCACTGCTCTGTGTGTGGGCACTTCGGATGGGTTAAATGCAGAGCACAAATTCTGAGTATCACCATACTTGGCTGAATGTCACTTCACTTTCATGATTATTACTAATATTTGCACAGATATTATGAATAAAGTTTTTGGTGTTATTTTATTTTGTTTTAAATATGTGTCTATATAAATTTAATTGAGTTAAGTTAGTTATTTTAGTACATTGCGTTAAACTAAATAAAAATTAGAAATGTGGCCTAAGCTGAAGTATAAAATTATATATACTTTTAAATTTAAATTAATTTATAATGGTTGCATTATTTATTTATTTATTTATTTATTTATTATTATTTTATTTTATTTTATTTTATTATTATTTTTCTCTGTGTTTCCACATTTTGGTTGGACCACATGATTTTGCAGATAAATTAACATTTAATTAGACCCATGTTCTAACCTTTATGTTGTTTCTTTAACTGTTTTTGTGGATGAGATGATGTGTGTGCTGTATTCCAAGTGTGCAGAAGTCATATGATAGCTCTGTGTGATGAAATTCAAGAGCAAATGTGGTCAATAGGAATTTCTCAAATTCATCGTTTCTCAAATTCATCATTTTTCACAAAAGAAAAATGGGTTTGGATCAACATGAGCATGAATAAATTATCGATTTTTCATTTCTGGGTGAACTATTCGTTTAAAAAACAAGAATAGGAGGATGACTTGTAAAACAAAGAAAGGGATGGAGAATGAGAGAAAGAGTGAAAGAGAAAGGGGGACTGTAATGCCAAGAGCCAAACAAGAAATATTTGCCCATACATTTGTAACGGTAGATTGCCAAACCGAACGTGTGTTTGTGTTAAAGCAAGGCTTTGAGTCTTTCATCTGAGGCAGAAAACTGCGAAAAGGAGATCTACCCGACTCCCTCGCTCGTCTTCTTGAAAGAGAGTAATGCAACAAAAGAAAAGGGAGGCATTTTTTCTCCTCTGTGAGAAATGAAACAGCTTGAATCCATGTACAGTGCCTTTTAATTACAGCTACGGCCAGCGTCTTTTGATAATGTCATTTTGTCAGGAAGACAGTTGTTTGTCGGTCACGCTTATTAGCATTCTTTTGAAAATTCATGAATTCATCTGAGGAAACAGGTGGGGACTCATCCCGACGCATTGTGGGCTACAGAACTTGTCCCGAGTCGTTATGCTGGCAGTCGCTGTTTAACTTGGCCGACGGAAATGAGAAGAACTCTCTCAGGTGGGTTGGCTTCTGTTTCTTCTCCGCAGGCAGACGCGCCTGTCGATTCAGAGATTACGTGGATGAAAACACACCTGCAGTTCCTCAGAAGTGTTAGTAAATACACACTCTTGATTGATCCATGGGAGTCGCTTTGACTTCACGTGAAGTTGTGAAGCGGAGCAGGCCAAGCATTTCAAAACAGATAACATCATTTATGTTTGCAACGTCAGTTCCAATTCACAAACTAGCCTTAATATTATGCAGAACTAAGATGAGTGGATCCCAACAGGGCCATCGGTTAAATTCTCCTGCATACTGGTCCTTGGATTCATTTAAATGTTTCAACACAGCATCATCCTGTCATTCTGTGTTCCTACTTGCCTATAGTCTACATATTTCTTTATGGAAGCCTAAGGGGACAACACACCTTCATTAGCACCTTGCTGTAATGTTGCATTAATGCTTCCTGTGGCTGTAATCTAATAGTAGAAACATGGATGAAACGTGTTGCCTCTGTAGTTGCATTTAAAATGTAAGCAGACACGCAGACAAAGAGCTGTGAATTAAAATAGGATTGTAAGGTCAGTGTGTCACTGCAGTGGGTCTCTGAGTGGGTCTCATACGTAATGAGCTCGGCTGAATCAAACTACATGTGATGACTGCAACTGGGTTACTTCCCCTCATGATGCAAAACTCTGGTAATAATTTTTTTTTTTTTTTTTTTTTTTTTTTTTGTGCAACCCATTGGAAATACATGACTACATTTCTATAAAACTGCCAAAACGCATCTTTGCATACATTTCACTGCAGATTCCAGCTGAAATAAATACTAGTGGCAATGAAGCGCCAACAACTCTTATTCCTTTTGACAAAAATGATATATATATATTGTTGTTTTTGATTGCTTCCACTGTCCTCATTTGTAAGTCGCTTTGGATAAAATCATCTGCTAAATGAATAAATGTATATGTAAATATACATGGGCATATTATCAATAAATAAAAACTTCGACAAATGCATTTTTATTTCACATTTGCTTTTGTTTACACTGTCAGTTAGTTTTAGTGTAGGTGCTACGATCATTTAAAACGTGACAAACATTGCCACAGTCATGTTTTTCTGTTTCTAAGAAAATTAAACACACTATTTACTAAAAAACACTGGCTATTTCATGTTGAAACTGCTGTGAAATGTGATACAAGCATCACAATTACAACCATTTTGTATCCGAAGGCATGTTTTTTTTTTTTTCATGTATCCATTCAGTTTAATAAACCCACATTTGCAGTTTATAGTGCCTGTTGAGGACATTACATCTGAAAAGTGCAGCAAAACGAATTGGGATTTGCAGAAATGCAGGGGGAGTCACATATTTCCAATGAGCCTGAGTTGTTTTTGTTCCAGTACTGGCACTAAATATAACTGCAAGAATAACATGACTTTGATGATAGGTGCATAGCTATGCAGTTGTCAAGGTGGACTTAGCGGTTGCTAAGTGGTTTCCTGGGTGTTTTAGATGGTTGTTTACTGGCTTAAGCTCAAAGAAGCTCATACTCTCATTTTTTTTTTGGTGTTTGCAGAGTCTAATTCTATTTCTTAGGACACAAACTTCAATGATATCTTTCAGGTACCAGGTACACAAAAAAACATGCAAAATATAAGGCGGCTTAAAGAAGATTTACACAGATGGTTGACGTGTGGCTTACAGCATCCTTGCAGTCAAGACATAAAACTGGAAATTGAAAAATCGTGTTGACATCACTAGATTCATTCTCTCTGCTTTCAGACCATATAGAAAGCCTCAGAAATTACAAAAGCTTATCCCATGAAAAACATGTTGCCACAGTGATTTAATGCCCTGGAACAATCTCTAAGAGGATGTGATTAAAAGCAACACAGTTTCACACGTATGATCCATTGCTGATTTTTGAAAAAGTGGAATATTTCCATGCTCATTCATATAGACATGGTAGAGTTTTCATTTAAATAACAACATAGTCTCAGATCTAGTCATTTGGAGACATAAAAATGGACCCAAATATTGATATGCATTAAAAGTGTGCTCACTCAAATTAATGCGGATAGCAAAGCTTTACATTTTGGGTGACCTACGTCTTGTTTTTCCCAAACAAGTCCATGTTAAAATATCTAAATTGCCTTCAATGTCTGTGTTTTGGTTTTGTTTTCCTACTGACGTTCTCAAATATCATGTATGTGTATTTTCATTGATTTTGCGGTTCTTTGTAGATCCCGCCTTATTGTACGTCCTCATTGGTCGATTATTTTATTGTACAAATTACAATATTTACGATTATTACGATTAATAAATTACAATTATTTATTTATACGTTTATTTGTATAGGGACAGTACAAAAGAAACATTATCCCAGTCAAAACTGGAAAATATGTATTGCACATAGAGAGTGTAGCATAAGCTAATTTGCATCTCAGGTCCCTAGAAAGGCTTTTCTAAAAAAAAGTAAAATAGAAACAAAGAATAAAACTACTACTCATAGAATAAAACTACCACAATATGTCCCTTACAGACATTCAAATACCTCCCTGAATTATACATACTGTATACGAAAAAAAAAAAAAAACTTTACATTACATTACAATTATACATATAAAAATTCTTATTTAAATATGCGTGCAATTCTGGTTTATTTTAAACCACAGCTTTACCTTCAATGTAAAGGACTTTATTTCAAGTAAACTAATTTGGCAACAGGTTCCAGAGTCTGAAGCCCTCAATAGAATAGGTTCTTTGCCCTTGTGTAGTTCTACTAAAATTTATCCTACAATTCCCACCGAACTAGTGATTCTACTTGTATCATCCTGTCTCTTAATCAATTTACATAGAACAGATGGTGCCTTATTGTGCAAACATTTAAAAATCAATTTTATATATGACAGCTTTTTAAAATTTGTAAAACTTAGCATATTAAATTTTTTGCAATGATGCCATCGATTTGGCTTTTTATCCATTATTTTTAGAGCATGATTATACAACATTTAAATTTTTATGATTAAGGAATAACTTGTTTGAGTCCAAACTGTAATACAGTATGAGATGCGGGACAAGATCATTGCATGCATAAAAAGATGAGCTGCCTAATTTGAGATATATTTTCTAATAAGTTTAAAACAGTTTAGGTTACTCCTTACCATTTTTGATAGCTTTTTTTATATGTTTATCAAATTTAAGTTGTGAGTCTAAAACAGTACCTAAAAAAATAAGCTCATCTACCTACTATCTATTTCTTTATTATTTACTCGAATTATTACTTTTTCTTTTTGCTTTCTATTAGAAAAGCACATAAAGAAGAGTAAGATTAATTTCCTGGAGCCATATCGATATCGTTTCCATTTGTTTATTTAAAACTGCAGCAACCTTGGCAGATGATTTAGTCGATGTATAAATATGCAAGCAGACATTCAACATCTGGGTAACAACATAATTAATAAACAAACTAAAAAGCAAGGTGCCTAAGATTGAGCCTCGTGGTAAATCCACTTTATTTCTCATAGACAATGATTTTGTATCCTCAATTTTAACACACTGATCTCTTAGATTTAAATATGTGGTAAACCACTCAATTGAACGTTTACTAAAATTAAATGCACTTAGTTTAGATAAGAGAATAGTTTGGTTAACTGTATCAAATGCCTTTCTTAGATCAATAAATACTGCTCCCATCACATGACTCTAATCCAAAGACTGTCTAGGTTTGATGTTTTGGTGTTACTCTCCAGATAGTTTATTAATTGTTCAGCTACCACCTTCTCCAAAATCTTTGACATAACCGGCAAGATTGATATTGGGCGATAATTTAAAATCAGGCTTGGATCCCCTGATTTAAAGATTGGTGTAACTACAGCCTTTTTCCATGTGTTAGGGAAAATACAGTCTCTAATTGATACCTTTGTCAAATGAGTTAACGGAGCTATCATCATGGTGCTATATTTTTTTATTAAATTAATATCTAAATTGTAAACATCTTTTGCTGTTGAATTCAGTAGAAGCTTTACAGTTTCAGTTATTCTGAATTTTATTCTCCTTAATAAAAAATGAATTTGGTAGCTCATCCACCACTTTATTATTTAATAATACTGGTTTAAAATTTTGAGCCAATTTATCTACTGAACTTATAAAATAATTATTAAACTCATATGCTAGAGAACCTTTATCATCAACTACTTTTCCATCTATTTGTAACTCTTTGATTGTTTGCTGCTTATGAGTTTTATTTGTTAAATTATTTAATTGTTTCCATAGGGTTGTACTTTGACCTTTGGCAATCTCTATTATTTGTGTATAATGTGATACTTTTGACTTCCATTATTCCTGTACTACTTTGTTTCGGAGACCTTTATAGATTAAATTATCTGTATTTCATTTAGACAATAATGCCATTTTAAAGCTTGGTCTCTTTTTTTCATAAGATTATGATGTTTAACCATGGTAATGATAAATTTTTCCTTGAGCATTTCAAAGGAATATAATATTTTATATATTATGCACACAATATGCCTGCACGCTATTGATCAAATGACTTTTCAGTCATTTTCTGGAACAAGTATGAAAACAAAGCCAAAACACAGACATTGTAAGCAATTTCAAAATGCTGGTCAGGACATTTTTGGAGTTTAGCTCCAACCCTGATTAAACTCACCAACCTGTGATTTTTGTAATGATCCTGAAGACATTGATAAGCACTCTCAGGTGTGTTTGATTAGGTTTAGAGCTAAACTCTGCAGGAAAGTGGATGGCTTGTGGGCCAGATTTCAGGATCCCTACTCTAGATCGTATAAGAATTTGTTAAGAAATATTTGGGTCTTTTTCTCAGGAGAAAATTCTAAGAAGCTGGAGATTCTGTCTAGATTTCTATCTAGTAGAAATGTTTGATTGATCAAAGACATTTCATAGGTGATTTTTCTTTCTGGTCTTCACCTTTGGCTAAATGCAAGAGATCAGCTGGTTTAGATGGATCAGATTGTATAAAGAACTGAATGGAGAACAAAAGCTGATAAACGAGTGTGGAAGAAGTAAGACTTTGTGGCCAGAGGCCAGAAGGTTTTATTGGAGTTGCACAAGACCAAACAGATGCGATGTGAAAAATGAAGTGGCTTGAGCAGGGAACTAACTTCCTCAGTGTTGGGGTCATGACCGATTTAATGTCAAATCATTTTTGCAAGAATGATTTAACTTCTTTTTTTCTCTCTATCTCTTGCATTTTCAGTAACATCAAACATTCACGCTTTTCTTATTTTCAGAGAATTGTTATGAATATCGGCTATAAAAATTTAACTGACCACAATACAATATAGATAGCCAAATATATTAATAAAATAATTAATAATAAAATACATTTTAAAATAGTACATTTTTCATTTAACTTTTCATTCAAAGTGGATTTTTGGATTCCACAGCTGCCCAATAAAAGCAAAATACAGTGACTTTAACTCTGAATCTGAGAAAAGGTGACTTTAGAACATATTTAATTATGTTTAATTATTACATTTTGTCTGATCTGATACTAATTTTCTATGTATTTGAGTCAGCTCACAAGTCAGGTCACAGTCTCCAAACTAATTTTTTATAATCATTTTGACAAGTTATTACAATGTTTTTATTTTACTGTATGTCTTTAAATAATGTTTTTTTTTATGTCTTTAAATCATGCTAATGTTTTATTTCATCTTTCATTCTAAATGGAATTTTGGATTCCACTACTGCACAATAAAAGCTAAACACAGTACTTTTTTGTATTATAATTATTGGATTTTCTTTGATTCTATATTAGTTTTCACACAGTTTTCTCTGCATATGAGCATAGAGTCAACCCCATCTGTCACAAGACAGATCACAGACAATGAAACCCAGTTTTGGTCATAATTTTGTCCAGATGTGCAGTTTCTGTGCTTTACATTTTCACCACAGTGTGTATGATGAAATAAAGTCTTCATTTTGTGTTGCAATCAATAAATTAATAAAATATAAACATAAGACATCCATCTAGGCATTTTCCAAAGTCATGTAGGATTGTGGAAGGTGTAACATAAAAAGCGAAATGACACACTGTACTGCTTGAAACCAAAACTGACATCTGCCTGTAAACATAAACTGTCATGTAAACCATGAAGTATTACACACCAAAACAAAAGAAGCAAAAAAAGGGTATTTTTTAAGTGATGGTTTTGCTGCTTCGCAACTCATCTACATAGAATAACAGAAGGCTTGTCATCAGATTGCTGATGTAGTGTAAATTTGAGCTTAAAAACACAGCAAAGTGAAACTGTGGGCTGTCAAGAATTCACACGTACAATAGGTAGCAAACTTCAGGAATGGGCTGGAAAATCTCTTTGTTGTTGTTATACTACATATGAGCCTATTCAGCAATTTTGGGCTTTTGAAACATTTCAGATTATGCAAGATATTGCTGATTGGCACATCCTCCACCAACTCACACACATCCATTCAGAGTTCAAGCTGCTGATTATGAGACGCACGGAATAGAGAGAACAATCACTTCTCAGTCATTTACTAACAAGTCAAGAAAGGGCTTGTTTTAGGTTAGCTGAATATGAACCTTATTTAGAGCTGTGCTTGATGGTCTTCAGTGAATGTTTGATTTCAAACAAGGCTGTGGCCCATCTGACAAAACTAGCCTACATGTAAAAGCCCTGTTGCTTTAGAAACAACAAGATGGAAACAGTGATAAATGACCAAGTTGAACAACTAGGGTGCCAAAGTCTTTCCGTGAGTGTTTGATGTTGTCATCACATTTCCTCAGTCTAATTCATCACTCAAGTTTAAAAACATTACCACAAGGCCGCAGGGCATGCTGTCAGGAGAGCAGATATTGAACCAGACGTGTGCAGACTTGTCTTGATGCCATCTCTTTTTCATTGTGGTTATGAAGAGTTATATGAGCTAATGTTGAACCCAGCACAAAATTCTCAGACCACATAAAGTTTGGCAGAGTTTCACCTAATTAAATATGTTATTCACAAAATTATATGGGGTACACATCCCCACCCCTAATGTCATGAATGTAATTCTGTCAAATATCGTTCATGCTAAATGTCTAATGCTGTCCAACAACTGGCATAAATCTCTAGCATCTCATATGTGACCCTGGAGCACAAAACAATTCATAAGATTAATTTTAAAAAAGTTAAAAAAAAAAAAAAAAAAAAAAAAAAAAGATTTATATTATTTACTAATCAAAAATGACATTTGTATGTATTAACAAAAAAAATAAAGAAAAAAAATCTTTCATTTTGACCCATACAATGTATTTTACAAATATACACCAGTTTTGTGGTCCAGGGTCACATATGATTCTTAAAATAATACTATATATCTACAAAAAGCCCCCAAAAAGTGTACTTAAGGTAAACTCTTGAGAAAAAGAAGTACACTTTAGCAAACTTGTAAAACAAACACTTATTACAGAAATAATATACTTAAATGTGGACTAAATGTAATAGTTTTAGACACTTAATTACATGTTAATTGCAATTAGATGAAAATATATAGGCTATATAGGTTGTTATTATATAGCATATAGGAAATGTATTACAATTTATTTTATATTAAATTTGTTGAACTTTAACATGCCTTTTTGGCTCAATTTGGTAGGACTTAAATACATATTTTTAAAGGTAATTTCATAATTACTCTGAGATATGGTTAAAGTGTACTATTGAAGGCAACAAACATTTATGGCAAACTGAAATATACTTTAATGTAATTTATATTTAATCTTGCATGTCATGTGTTTAAATATAACTTTAACACACTACAGTTAACATTATATTCATAAAATGATACGTGTTCTTGTATAAAGCATGACAAAAGTCTTACTTTATAAGTCTTACTTTACTAGTATATTTGTATCATGTGTTAATGTGAAATTATTACAAAATGTACTTTTTTAAAAGTGTACTTCAGTGTGTTAAAGTTAAAGTGTCTTTAAATTCAGTTAAGTGGCCTTTTACTTGTCGTGTATCTGTTTTTGTAATATACATTTTTATTCTACACATTCTATACATTTGAAAATATAGTCAAATGTAGGTTGGATTCAAGTAAAATGACCACTCTAAAATATTTAATCTATTTTTATCATGCTTTCAACTCGTTGAACTGTACGGTCAGTTTGATAAATTTTGCCATGTTTAAATCAAGTCAGTTTTTCCCCCCACAGTCAGCACATAAAAAAAAAGGATACTGTGTGGGCTCTGGTGATGTGATGTCCAGACATCTATGATTATTGATAGAGCAATAGAAGGGTGTTCATGTACTCTGCTGGACTACTAAACTACTTGTTTTAAATGTAAATAGTTGTAGCCTTGTATGATACTCATAAAAATGCATTTCCCTCTGTTAATAACAGTATAAAGTTTTAGTGCCTCATTAAATTTTACACAGCCATTAATGCCAGCTCAGGAACGCAGTATGTGTTGTGAATAACACTATGTTAATGGTCGGCAGGGGCGGACTGGCCATCTGGAGCACCGGGACTTTTCCCGGTGGGCCGCTAGCCAATGTGGGCCGGCCCAACCGGTACACAAATATATATATATATATTTATATATATATATATATATATATATATATATATATATATATATATATTTTTTTTTTTTTTTATTTTTTTTTTAATTGACGGAAATCATAATATTACATCTCTTTTCTACGCAAATGGATGAGTGAGTCGATCGCGCAGCCAACAAGCGCGTTTTCGTCTAATTTAAAGAGAGACAGATTCATCTGGTACAGCGAATTTCTCTGAGCAGCAGGCCACTGTATACGTATACTGTATACTGTATATTTTGAAATAATTGTGTGTGTATTTGTTCATTCAGAAGTTAGGATACCCAAAAGATGAATTAATTCTTTGTACGCGCATTGTCTGAAATGCTGCTCACAGCTTCGAACGCGCGCAAATTGTTTAAAAAACTGTGTCTAAAAAACAATGTTTTCGTTAAACAAAATAAATGATTATTTTAAAAGATTTACTCAAGAGAATAATCTGTTCACGAATCGGATCATGAACTTATATTACCGCATATTCATGCATCTGTTAATTGCAGTGTTGGGAAGGTTACTTTGGAAATGTAATAGGTTACAGATTACAAGTTACCCTATTTAAAATGTAATAGTAGTGTAACTTTTTCAATTACTTTATTAAAGTAATGTAACTAATTACTTTTGATTACTTTTTGATTACTTTTCAAAATCTCCAATAAATGTTTATTTGCAACTGTTAATCATCTTCAAACATTTACACCATTCAGGTTTAACCTTACAGCAGTGCTCAATACTGTCAGACTTTCACCATCCTTCATCACTTGAATTAAGATGATCAAATTTGAACACATGTCTGCATGTCTGCTTTTGGGGAAGTCGTGGCCTAATGGTTAGAGAGTCGGACTCCCAATCGAAAGGTTGTGAGTTCGAGTCCCGGGCCGGCAGGAATTGTGGGTGGGGGGAGTGCATGTACAGTTCTCTCTCCACCTTCAATACCACGACTTAGGTGCCCTTGAGCAAGGCATCGAACCCTGAACTGCTCCCTGGGCGCCGCAGCATAAATGGCTGCCCACTGCTCTGGGTGTGTGCTCACAGTGTGTGTGTGTGTGTGTGTTCACTGCTCTGTGTGTGTGCACTTCGGATGGGTTAAATGCAGAGCACAAATTCTGAGTATGGGTCACCATACTTGGCTGAATGTCACTTCACTGCTTCATTAATTTCCACATGGGGTGGACTGGGATAAAATTTCAGACCGGGAAATCTCAAACTCATACAAACAAATTCATGGACAACACTATTTTTTGTATGGACCTGATATAAAAAAAGATTTAAATCTTTAGTTTGGGGACATGCAAAATAATTAAAAGTTCTCTCCTGAACTTCACCTTCACCTTCACTTCATTTCTTTTTTATTTTCAGTCTCTTTATTTTGCCCTGTTATCCATCTACCTCATGACTTTAACACTCAAGATTTAACAAAACTATACTTTGTAAATTGCCTACATGTCAAATTGAGTGCATCAATACAATATAAAATCCTAATACTGAACACGAGTCATGTTTTTCCCTCACAAAAATTAACTGCTTTTATTACGTAAAAGTACAGTAACCATGTTTTTTTTAATTATTATTATTGCAAATGGATTACCATTTGTATTTATTTTTAAATAAATAAATATGTAAATTTGTGGCATGGTTTAACAACAGTAACCTTTGTCTCTGAATTTATAGCAAATATTAAAACTTTGCAAATGCTTTGATTCAAGTGTACTTTTGATATATTTGTCCAAAATGTGGCATATTCCGTCCGTGTTAGGCAATAGCAATCCCGTTTTTATGACTGGATTCTACTAACCAGACTATGTTTCTGGATCGCGGAAATTATAGGGCCGTACGTCTCAGAATAGTCAGTTCAATTTGGGATAGAAATCAATTACATCTGTATGTGGATGTGTGTAAATATTCAAATGTAATCCCCACTGTAATCTTTAAAATTTTCAGAAGTAACTGTAATTTAATTACTCATTTTTTCTTAGTAACTGTAACTGATTACAGTTACATTTATTTTGTAATTAAATTACGTAATTAAGTTACATGTAACTAGTTACTCCCCAACACTGGTTAATTGAATGCAAAGTGTGAGTTCTAGGAGAATGTTTGTCTCGTGATGAACATGTATCGCTCACTAGGAGTCACTAAATGAACAGCTGCAGCACGCAGGTTATCTTTTTTTTTTTTTTTTTTCAATGGAGGATCAGTTGCCCTATTGGTTAAAATCCCCAAACAGTATACTTAAATATCAAATAAATAAATTACATCAAAACAGGGGCGTTTGCGTTTTGATGTGGTGGGCTGCTGTGGGCCAGAAAGTCCAGGGCCACTTTTTGGTCCCAGTCCGCCCCTGATGGTCGGTGTATGTGAACTGCTCCCCAAAGTTGCTGAGTGGAGACCTTCTGTTTTTTATATTTTATCCTTTTGGAATAAAACAATATAATCTTGGGGTTTCAACTTTAACACTTGTACACTGACCGTTTTTTTTTTTTTTTTACACAAACATGGTCATTTAAAAGTTCCTCAATGTGTAATTAATGTCTCTAATTTTATTATCTAATAAATCTCAAGAGTAGAAAATGCCATTGAAAACTAAATTAATCTCTATATTCATGTTTTGCAACTGTTTAAAACCAAATTTTGCATGTGGTGAAACACATTCTTTGCAAGGTGTTAAGTGTGAATTTCAAAAGCTTCTCATTTTACTCTCTGTGGTTAAGAGACAAGTATTTCAAAGCATTTACGCAGATGCTCAAACAGTCAATAGCCTTGAGGTGCAGCTACATGGTGATTTTTTGCATTCCATTGTTACTTGCAAATCAATGTATGAAGCACAGCTCACACAGAGGTCCTTCTCAAACCAAGCAGCTCTCTCTTGGTCAAACTGACGAATCTGCAGTTCCTATTGAAAGGATTGGATTTCATCTCTGATTAATCACTGAATGTATGAATGCGTCTCTTCAAACTGGGTTATTCAGTATCAGCCAAATAACTATTAGCTGTATTTAGCTGATTATCACTTGTTTAAGTGCACTACAAGTATCTATTGCTTAGTCTATCCAATCCCAGATTTTTCCATCTTTGGGATCAGATTTAGTCAAAAACTCTACTGATAGAGCATCCTGGGAATGTGATGGTGTTGACCAGTGTGTTGTGATATCACATGCTTTATGTAGGCAAAATACCACCCACAGTTAGATCAGGACAGTGTTCATAGGGTCCAGATCCCAAATTTGTCCTCTCCAATTTTGGGAAGAGATCAAATGGTCAATATTGCAATCATTATGTGTTACATATATTGTCTTTAAACTGAAATGTGATCTATGGCCAGGACTTCTCATGACATTTGGGTAAACAATATTATTGAGGGTTCCTGACCTTTGTTTTTTGGAAATGCTGTAGAGTTGCACTATATTTTTCGGCAAACCACTCAAAATCTAACACCAGTTACTCGCTAATGCCAGTTTTTACTCAACATTTGGTGCTTGGTGAGGGTTAACTTTTAACCCTGGGTACAATTATTTATCATTCATATGAAGCAGAGCATTCAGGACTGTGATGAAACATGTTCATACTCCCCAAAACATTGCAGGTAGATGATTGCACCACATCCAAGTGGAAGATAGGAATGCAGAGATTTTAGATACAGGTTCAGGTTGTAAATACGCATTCTTAAATCACTTTTCTGGTCAAGGTAAGTAGTACAAGTAGATACAACCATTCAAGGAGTGCAAATCTTTTCAGGATTGACAATAAAAGCAACACCTATTTCTCCATAATGAATGCTGAAGTGATTGCACGTTATGTGGAAAAGAAAGCAGAGATGCGAGAGATCAGGTGTTTGTTTACTAGATCATTTAAGTATGCCTCAATGAGCTTGTTCTAATTAAAGTTGTGGGAGGTATTTATTGTACTCCTTGCATAGCCAATGACAAGAACATCAAATACTCAATGTTTAGATTTCGCTTTGAAAAAAGAAAAAGAAAAAAAATGCTGCCAAATAATAAATATACTGAAATTAATAGTGAAACGTTTGGCAAATCGTTTGTAGTTATGGTGAAAATGCTACATTAAAATGTAGTTATGATGCAAATGCATTCAATCTAACATTTGAGTCACATTAAAATTAGCTTTATTCATTGTCTATAACTATGACCATAAAACAACAAAATAAAATCAGCAAGGAACAGACCTTACAATATTCTAATTATTATATATTATAATTATAATTATAATTATAATTATTAATTAAATATCTAAAAAAGAAACATTATGAAATCATTATAAATATTTCTCTCAAAATAGTAGTTATCCTTATGTAAGCTACTGTAACATAACAGGATTATTAGGAACACCATATGAATACTGTGTTTGACCCCCTTTCGCCTTCAGAACTGCCCTAATTATACGTGGCATTGATTCAACAAGGTGCTGAAAGCATTCTTTAGAAATGTTGGCCCATATTGATAGAAATAGCATCTTGCAGTTGATGGAGATTTGTGGTATGCACATCCAGGGCACGAAGCTCCCGTTCCACCACATCCCAAAGATGGTCTATTGGGTAGAGATCTGGTGACTGTGGGGGGCGTTTTAGTACAGTGAACTCATTGTCATGTTCAAGAAACCAATTTGAAATGATTTGAGCTTTGTGACATGGTGCACTATCCTGCTGGAAGTAGCCATCAGAGGATGGGTACATGGTGCTCATAAAGGGATGGACATGGTCAGAAACAATGCTCAGGTAAGCCGTGGCATTTAAACGATGCCCAATTGGCACTAAGGGGCCTAAAGTGTGCCAAGAAAACATCCCCCACACCATTACACCACCACCACCAACCTGCACAGGTGTAACAAGGCATGATGGATCCATGTTCTCATTCTGTTTACGCCAAATTCTGACTCTTCCATCAGAATGTCTCAACAGAAATCTAGACTCATCAGACCAAGCAACATTTTTCCAGTCTTCAACTGTCCAATTTTGGTTAGCTTGTGCAAATTGTAACCTCTTTTTCCTATTTGTAGTGGAGATGAGTGGTACCCGGAGGGGTCTTCTGCTGTTGTTGTAGCCCATCCACCTCAAGGTTGTGGGTGCTTCACAAATGCTTTGCTGCATACCTCGGTTGTAACGAGTGGTTATTTCAGTCAAAGTTGCTCTTCTATCAGCTTGAATCAGTCGGCCCATTCTCCTCTGACCTCTAGCATCAACAAAGCATTTTTGCCCACAGGACTGCCGCATACTGGATGTTTTTCCCTTTTCACACCATTGCTTTTTTCCTCTTTCTTTTCTTTTTGTATACCTTGTTCTCAAATATCTTACACCTGTAGTCACTATGTGCTTTCAGATCTCTACTATCACTACTAACACTCGGAGAGCACGCTACGGACGTCGCAGGAAGGCCTGTCTGACAAACCTACGGCCTGTCCCTCTGACCTCTACTACTACGCTCTCTATTCCAGTTGGTCTCTGGAACTGCCAGTCTGCAGTTAACAAAGCAGACTTCATTTCTTCTCTTGCTACTCATTCCGGTCTCAACCTCATGGCACTGACAGAGACTTGGATCAAACCTGAAGATACTGCCACCCCTGCAGCCCTCTCCACTAATTTCACTTGTTCCCACACTCCTCGTACCACTGGGAGGGGTGGAGGAACAGGTCTCCTTATATCAAAAGAATGGAAATTTGATCTTCAGCCATCACCTACAGGTACTGGTTCATTTGAATCACATGCCATTACTGTAACCCACCCTGTTAAAATCCAGTTTGTGGTCATTTATCGTCCCCCAGGTCAATTGGGAAACTTCTTGGAGGAGTTGGATGTGCTGCTATCAAACTTTCCTGAAGATGGTACTCCTCTGGTACTGCTTGGTGACTTCAACATCCACCTAGATAAACCCCAGGCTGCTGACTTCAAAACTCTGCTCGCCTCATTTGATCTCAAGCTAGTGTCTACTACAGTGACTCACAAATCAGGCAACCAACTGGACCTCATCTACACGCGCTGTTGCTCTGTGGACAACTCTTCAGTTGCTCCACTGCACACCTCAGACCACTTCCTCATTACTGCTAACCTAGCACTTACTCCTGAAGTGCCTCACACTCCAACGCAGGTCACCTTTCGACGGAACCTACGCTCACTCTCTCCATCTCGCCTATCTTCTGTGGTTTCATCCTCACTTCCTGCACTCTCTCAGTTCTCTGCTCTGGACACGAACAGCGCTACGGACACTCTTTGCTCCACTTTAACATCTTGCTTGGACAACTTTTGCCCACTGTTGTCTAGACCAGCACGCACTGCCCCATCTGCCCCCTGGCTGTCTGAGGTTCTCCGTGAACATCGCTCTAAACTCAGGGCTGCAGAGAGGAAATGGCAGAAATCAAGAAACTCTACAGACCTCAGTGTGTATCAGTCTCTCCTCTCTTCCTTCTCTGCAAATGTCTTCACGGCTAAAACATCCTACTACCACAACAAAATTAACAGCTGTTGTGACGCTCGGACACTCTTCAAGACTTTCTCTTCTCTTCTTGATCCACCGCCACCACCTCCTCCATCGACTCTTACAGCGGACGACTTTGCAGTTTTCTTCACAAATAAGACGAGATCCATCAGCGGCCAATTCTCCACACCGCAGACTGAGGACAACTTCACAATGACCGATGCACACTCTTTCTCCTCCTTCTCCCCACTCTCAGAGATGGACGTCTCCGAACTTCTCCTGTCCAATCATCCTACTACTTGTCCACTTGATCCGATCCCCACTCACCTCCTTCAAGCGATCTCTTCTTCAGTCATACCTTTGCTTACTCACGTTATCAACTCCTCTCTTCACTCTGGAACATTTCCCTCAGCATTCAAGCAGGCTCGGGTAAGCCCACTGCTCAAGAAACCATCACTAAATCCAGCGCTTCTTGAAAACTACAGACCGGTATCCCTTCTTCCATTTATTGCAAAGACACTTGAGCGAGCTGTGTTCAACCAGTTTTCTATATTCCTTGTACAGAACAACCTCCTGGACAGCAACCAATCTGGCTTCAAAAGTGGCCACTCAACTGAGACTGCTCTGCTCTCGGTTACTGAAGCCCTGCGACTAGCAAGAGCAGCTTCAAAATCCTCGGTACTCATCTTACTGGACCTTTCTGCTGCTTTTGACACTGTTAATCACCAGATTCTCCTGTCCACCCTCAGAAAGATGGGCATCTCTGGAACAGCACTCCTGTGGGTTAAGTCCTACCTCTCTGACAGATCCTTCAGTGTGTCTTGGAGGGGTGATGTTTCAAAGTCACACCACCTTGCTACTGGGGTTCCTCAAGGCTCAGTACTTGGACCACTTCTCTTCTCCATCTACATGACATCATTAGGATCTGTCATTCAGAAGCATGGCTTTTCTTATCACTGCTACGCTGATGACACCCAACTCTACCTCTCATTCCAACCAGATGACCCGACGGTAGCTGCTCGCATTTCAGCCTGTCTGAGTGACATCTCTAGCTGGATGAATGACCATCACCTTCAGCTTAACCTTACGAAGACAGAACTCCTGGTGATTCCAGCTAACCCATTGCTTCATCACAACTTCTCTATACAGCTGGGCTCATCAACCATTACTCCTTCGAGGACAGCTAGAAACCTAGGAGTTGTGATGGATCATCAGTTAAGCTTCACAGACCACATTGCTACAACTACCCGGTCCTGCAGGTTTGCCTTATACAACATTAGGAAGATTAGACCCTTCCTGTCAGAGCAAGCAACCCAACTTCTTGTCCAAGCTCTTGTTCTCTCCAGACTGGACTATTGTAATGCTCTCCTGGCGGGCCTTCCTGCATGTACTGTCAAGCCTCTGCAATTGATTCAGAATGCAGCAGCGAGGGTTGTCTTCAATGAGCCAAAGAAAGCTCACGTTACTCCGCTCCTCATCAGGTTACACTGGCTACCAGTAGCTGCTCGCATCAAATTCAAGGTACTGATGCTAGCCTACAAGACGACCACTGGCACGGCACCAACTTACCTAAACTCATTGGTTAAATCTTATGTGCCCTCCAGAAGTTTGCGCTCTGCAAGTGATCGACGCCTTGTGGTACCATCCCAAAGAAGTTCAAAATCACTCTCAAGGACCTTTTCCTGGACTGTCCCCAGCTGGTGGAATGACCTCCCAATCTCAATTCGTACAGCTGAGTCTTTACTCATTTTCAAGAAACAGCTAAAGACTCATCTTTTTCGCCTGCACTTAACCAACTAACACTAGCACTTTTCCTTTTCTTGTCTTTTAATTAAAAAAAAAAAAAAAAAAAAAAACCTACCTATGCGTTCTATACTAGACTAACTGAGACTTGTCATGGCACTTGTATACTGTTGTTGTTCTCTTGTTGACCTGACTACTTCTGTTGTTCTCATTTGTAAGTCGCTTTGGATAAAAGCGTCTGCTAAATGATTAAATGTAAATGTAAATGTAAATGTCTTTGTAAACCCTAGAAATGTTTGTGTGTGAAAATCCCAGTAACTGAGCAGATTGTGAAATACTCAGACCGGCTCGTCTGGCACCAACAACCATGCCATGCTCAAAATTGCTTAAATCACTTTTCTTTCCCATTCTGACATTCAATTTGGAGTTCAGGAGAATAAATTATAATGTTGTGGAAAAGTTCATTTAGTAATTCAGTAATTCAACTCAAATTGTGAAACTCGTGTATTAAATAAATTCAATGCACACAGACTGAAGTAGTTTAAGTCTTTTAGTATTTTAAGAGCCACCAAACACAAATGTGTCAAGGAATTTGGATACAGTTGTCGTATTCCTCTTGTTAAGCCACTTCTGAGGAGTCTTACCTGGGCTAAGGATAAGAAGAACTGGACTGTTGCCCATTGGTCCAAAGACCTCTTTTCAGATTTGAGCAAGTTTTGTATTTCATTTGTAAACCAAAGCCCTAGAGTCTGGAGGAAGGGTGGAGAAGCTCATAGCCCAAGTTACTTAAAGTCCAGTGTTAAGTTTCCACAGTTTATGATGATTTGGGGTGAAATGTCATCTGCTGGTGTTGGTCCATTGTGTTTTTTGAAAACCAAAGTCACTGCACTCATTTACCAAGACATTTTGGAGCACTTCATGCTTCCTTCTGCTGATCAACTTTTTGAAGATGCTGATTTATTTTCCAGCAGGATTTGGCACCTGCCTACACTGCCAAAAGCACCAAAAGTTGATGAAATGATTATGGTGTTGGTGTGCTTGTGTAGCCAGCAAACTCACCAGACCTGAACCCCAGAGAGAATCTATGGGCTATTGTCAAGAGAAAAATGAGAAACAAGACACCAAAAAATGCAGATGAGCTGAAGGCCACTGTCAAAGAAACCTGGGCTTCCACACCACCTCAGCAGTGCCACAAACTGATCACCTCTATGCCACGCCGAATTGAAGCAGTAATTAAAGCAAAAGGAGCCCCTACCAAGTATTGAATACATGTACAGTAAATGAACGTACTTTCCAACAGTTCACTAAAAAGGTTTTTTTTTTTTTTTGTCTTATGAAGTATTCTAATTTGTTGAGAGAGAGAATTGGTAGGTTTTTGTTAAATGTGAGCCAAAATTATCACAATTAAAAGAACCAAAGACTTAAACTACTTCGGTCTGTGTGCATCTAATTTATTTAATACATGAGTTTCACAATTTGAGTTGAATTACTGAAATAAATGGACTTTTCCATGACATAATTTGAGATGCACCTGTATTTTGTTTGTTGCCCATGAATTACATTTTAATATATATATATATATATATATATATATATATATATATATATATATATATATATATATATATATATATATATATATATATATATATAGGCATGGAAACCTTCCAAAATGACAAATTTAATTAGCCCATACACTTGACCATTTATTGAGTAATTCTTTATAAATATTTTCAAGCATCTCTCATATTTCCTTTAGTAAATGTAAAAAAAAAAAAGTATTTCATTTTTCTCATGTCCAAGGATTGTTCTCAAAATTCAGTCTGCGTAGCACCTCTTGACACATACATAAGGGAAGTTGTGGCCTAATGGTTAGAGAGTCGGACTCCCAATCGAAAGGTTGTGAGTTCGAGTCCCGGGCTGGCAGGAATTGTGGGTGGGGGGAGTGCATGTACAGTTCTCTCTCCACCTTCAATACCACGACTTAGGTGCCCTTGAGCAAGGCATTGAACCCCCAACTGCTCCCCGGGCGCCGCAGCATAAATGGCTGCCCACTGCTCTGGGTGTGTGTTCACAGTGTGTGTGTGTGTGTTCACTGCTCTGTGTGTGTGCACTTCGGATGGGTTAAATGCAGAGCACAAATTCTGAGTATGGGTCACCATACTTGGCTGAATGTCACTTCACTTCACTTCATAATTGTGATTCAGCTCTTTGGTCTGCTGATTCTTTCATCTTATCTGTATATTATGATGGAAACCATTTTGGATGAAATTAAGCACAAATAAACCCCACCAACAAAAGCTAGCAAGCCCAGTCATGTTCAAATCAAAGTGTTTATTCACATATAACAGACCTTTTCGTGCTTCATGGTCGAGACATGTTCAGTCACCACCCTCTGAAACTGAAACTGTTTTGAAAACTTTCACATTAGTGAAGATTTAGTTATGTTATGATTTTCATCTTAGCAGAGGGGAGCAGAATACGTGCTGTTGGAGACAAGCACCAGGGGCCAGAAATCGCCCTCAAAAAAAAAATATATATATATATATTTTTTTTTTTTTTTTTTCTCTCACCGATGGAGTTTTGTTTTGTTTTGGTTCCTAGCCACTTTCGGCCTTGGTTTGCTTAGTTGAGGACTCTTAATTTCTGGCAATATTGTCAAATTGATTGCACAGACACTATTTGACCTGAACTGAGCTGGATGATAAAATCACTGAAACAATAATGAACTGACTTTCACTGAAAAATGTTGTGTTTACTATTGTCCTCCTGCATTATCGACAAACCATTTTCCGGTTTAATACTGTAAAGCTGCTTTGACACTATCTGTATTGTATAAAGCGCTATATAAATAGGTATAAAAAGGTGACTTGATTTGCTTTGTAATATTGAAGACCTCATGGGAAAAATTGTCGACCTCTTGTGTTAAAGTGATCTAGACCTTTGGCAAACATGGCTAACCCTTAACCCAAAATTAGTTAGGGCAAACCTTCAGAAAGGGCAGCTGAACGTGGGGCAGTGAGTGAAAACACATCACATCCTTGTCGTGTACCTCCTTAGGGTACGACCTGACCTTTGACCTTCAGTCTCCACAGAGCAAGCTTTCATTTCTCTCCTCCTTTTTCATTCAGCTTCTCCAAGATGTTTGACTACAGGAATGACTACAGGAATGTGCACTGAGAGAAAGAGCTTTTTGTTTTCTTTGGGGGATGGCCTTTGACCCCTACAACAGGAATAATGTCAAGTTTTAAAAAAAAATACACTGCATGAGGCTCTACTTTAGTCTGTCAGTCATCCAGGCATGTCTCCTTCACTTAAGTGCTTAAGAAACATTGCCTTCACGTGATAAAACAGCAGAGCGAGCCGTACAAACACACAGCTGTCAAGATAAAGCTGTTATTTACAAGACATGATAGATTACTGAGCTAATGATGTAGCGTTTGTGTGTTTTATGAACGTAAATGTCATGTTTCATAATAAGTACCTTGAAGATGTGGCTTTGACAATTCCACTGATTTACGAACCAAAACTATAATTTTACATACTGCATTTTATATTGCCCAGATAAAAGCTGCCGCAATGTTGAAGGGTTGTGAGTCATGGTGTACTGATACAGGACTTTCAAAAGTTTGAGGTCAGTAAGACTTTTTGTTTGTTTCTTGAAAAAGGATGCATTATGCATTAAGAAATGTTTCTTCAGCAATAAGCATATTAGAATGATTCCTGAAGAGCATGTGACACTGAAGACTGGAGGAATAATGCTGAAAATTCAGCTTTGATCACAGGAATACATTATATTTTACAACATATCCACATAGAAAACATCTCTAGGTTACGTATGTAACCCTAGTTCCTCAAGGGAAACTGGGTCGAAACGCTTTGGGGAACGCGTTTAGCGTGAGCGACTCTGAATATCATATCTAATCTGTCTCATAGAAGAGTGTGACCTCACTGGCGGGGTGACGTTAGCGACCAGGAAGCTATAAAGGCACGAGCCGCGCAGCTGGCTTCGGCTGGCTTCAGCTTTGAGTACCAGCAAGCGCCAGCAGGAGTGCCGGGGGTATGGCATCGAGACGCAGCATCTCATTCCCTCGAGGAAATAGGGTTACATACGTAACCTAGAGACATTCCTCTTCAGGAACTCGAGCTGCGTCGAAACGCTTTGGGGAACGAGTACCAACGCTGCCAGACTATCAAACCCCTGCCTAGTGTGTATCCGAAGAGCACAGCTTAGGATGAGAGGACTGAAGTGCCTGGAGTGACTGGCATGTCTAAGCCATAGAATCTTGCAAAAGTAGAAGGCGTGGACCACCCCGCCGCATTGCAGATGTCCAGCATGGATGCACCTGCTAGAAAGGCCTTAGAGGCCGCAATACCCTGTGTAGAGTGAGCCTTGGCTCCCGACAGCGGGGGACGACCAGAGGACTCATAGGTGGTGTTGATAGTCTCAACTATCCAACGACTAATAGTCTGCTTAGAAGCAGGGAAACCCCTCTTGGGGGGACCGCAGCATACAAGCAATTGGTCCATTTTTCTTAACAGGGCAGCTCTGTGGACGTATGCATCAAGCTCGAGCTGGACACACACAAATTAGCTTCTCTTGGTCAGGTTCCCAAAAGGGAGGAGGACAGAAGGCCTGCAGCACTGCAGGTCGTGGTGTGACGGAGGGAACCTTAGGAACATATCCCGCTCGAGGGTATATGAACGCTTTGGTCATGCCAGGTGCAAAATCAAGATAAGTAGGGGCCACTGAAAGGGCCTGCAGATCTCCTACTCTCCTCAGAGAGGTAATAGCCAACAGAAGGGTGGTTGAGGGTGCTTTGGATTGGAGGAGGGTCTCAACAACCTCGGTTGAGAGACCAGCTGCTAATAGTTGTGCCCCCTCAGGGGCCACACCCACAGCTTCCACAACTCCGGGCGAGGGTGAATTATCATGCCCTCCGCCTGTGAGAGTAGGTCTGTCCTGATCGGTATCTCCCATGGAGAGCCGTGGATGAGCGAGACCAGGTCTGCGAACCATACTCGGCCCGGCCAGAACGGGGCTACAAATAACAGACGGACCCCGTCCCGGCGTACTCTTGCCAGAACTCCCGGGAGCAGAGCAAAAGTGGGAAAGGTGTACAGACGAAGCCTCTGCCAGGTCTGTACCATAGCGTCCAGTCCCAGAGGAGCTGGATGAACTAGAGAGAACCAAAGGGGACATTGTGATGTCTCTTGAGTCGCAAAGAGGTCTACTTTAGCTCTGCCAAAAACTCTCCATATCTGCTTCACCACCTTGGGATGAAGCCTCCATTCCCCGGGCCTCGGCCCCTGCCTCGACAGTATGTCTGCTCCCATATTTAGTTTACCAGGAATATATACTGCTCTTAACGAGAGGAGTTTGCTCTGGGACCACACAAGGATCTGGTGAGCCAGCTTGTACAAGGGGCACGAACGCAGACCTCCCTGGTGGTTGATGTAAGAGACCACCGATGTGTTGTCGGTGCGCACCAACACATGGTGAACCCTTAGGTCTGGGAGGAAGTGCTTAGGTGCACGATAAACTGCTAGCATTTCTAGACAATTGATATGCCATGTCAGATGGCGACCGCTCTACAGACCACGGGCAGGGTGGCCACTCATGACTGCACCCCAGCCAGTGAGGGATGCATCCGTTGCTAGTATTACACAGCGACAAGGATCTCCCAGCACCAGGCCCTGATTCAAGAACCAAGGTTTCTTCCACATGTCTAAGGCACGGAGGCAGCGCCGTGTGACCTTGATAGTACAAAGTGGATTGCCCCTCGGGGAAAATCCCTTTGTCTTGAGCCACCACTGTAGGGGTCTCATGTACAGCAGGCCAAGAGGTATCACGATGGACGCAGCTGCCATCAGACCCAACAATCTCTGAAATTGTTTCACAGTGAGTGACTGGCCTTCTTTGACGAATCCCATACTACGCCTAGATAGGTGGTTCTCTGAACCGGAGAAAGTACACTCTTCTCGCCATTCAGTCTCAAAACTAGCTCCCCCATATGTGCGAGAACTCGATGCCGAGCCGCAACCTGCTCTGACTGAGCTAAAATCAACCAATCGTTGATATAGTTGAGAATGCGGATGCCCTGCATGCGCAGGGGAACCAGAGCCGCGTCTACACATTTTGTAAACGTGCGGGGTGAGAGTGCAAGGCCAAAGGGAAGTACTCGATATTGGTAGGCTTCGCCCCTGAAAGCAAACCTCAGAAACTTCCTGTGTTGTGGAAGGATGGATATGTGGAAGTATGCATCTTTGAGATCTATTGTGACAAACCAGTCCTCGGACCTGATCTGACCTACAACATGCTTTATCGTGAGCATTTTGAACTTCAATCTCATGACTGAACGATTTAAGACCCTCAAGTCTATAATCGGACGCAACCCCTCATCCTTCTTTGGAACTATGAAAAACCGGCTGTAGAACCCGGACTCCATGTCTTGAGGAGGGACCACCTCGATGGCCTCCTTCTCTAATAGGGTTTTCACTTCCTGTTCCATAACCAGACCCTGCCTGGGGCCGACTATCGTCGGAATGACCCCGTTGAATATCAGCGGTGCAGAGCCGAACTGAATACGGTAGCCTTTTCCTACTGTGTGCAGGACCCATTGAGATACATTTGGCAGTAGTTTCCACGCTGCCAAATAATCTACTAAGGGAATTAGTCTTTCAAGACTGACCTCTGGTGTAAGAGGCCCCCCCAGGGGCAGCGAGCGTCTCAGTCCCGCTACGCGCACAGGCGGAAAATACTGAGAACGATGCTCGCTGGGGACCGCTGCGCTCTGGAACACTGGCAGGGTTGGCAGACCGGCCCCCAGAGGGCGCTGAGGTGAGATGGGCACCGTGTAATGCGGTGTACGCCGCTCTACCCCAGTAGGGGCCGCCCTCTGCAGTCGTGACCGAAACGTGTCAGGACTTCTTAACAGAGGGCCTCCCAGCCTGAAGTACGGCCCTCAGATTCGCCTTCGGCTGGGAAAACCCTGATTCAGAGCATTGCTTCAGCCTCTGGTCCCGACGCTGGGGAGCGTGGGTGACGATAGACTGAGAGGGCGGCTCCCGCCCAGCAGCCCCTCCAGTATGTATAATTTCTCAGAGTGAGATAAATGTCATTATATTCCTCAGAATTTAATGCAAACAAACAATCAGACGAGTAAACACGGTCTGCCTTGTTGATATAATTCATATCTAACTTCTCATAGTCAGATATATACTGAATTTAATTCCTCAGAATTAATGCAGTTAACCAATCAGTAAAGACGGTCTGGATTTGGTAAGATTCACACCAAACTGAAATGATGTAATACACGCATTGCCTTGGCAGCACGCGAGCTGCTTACACAAACAATATTAATCTCCTCGGAGATAAGTAGCTGCAGCTGCAAGTTCACAGAGGGGGAAGGAACCGCTGAGCGTGCTTCCGAACCTCGAGAATGAACTCAAAATCTAGGGAACACGGGTGGAGATAGGCAGAGCCGTCTTCGACCCATCCTTAGATATGCGAGAAGCACAGTCAGCCCCCTTATTTTTTCCCGAGAGCTGACTGCGTGAGCTGCGCTCCTCATTAATGCTGCTCGTTATACAGTTAGGCATAATATTCTTGTGAAACTGATGCTTGTGTAACTGTTGTCTGTGCAACTGATCTTTATGCAGCTTATGTTTGTGCAACTGCGAGTTCATCGACGCCCTCCGTTTCAATCTCTTCGGAGAAAAAAAGGCGGTGCGTCACGGCCGTCACTCGGGATGGACCGCAACACTCGGGCTTCCGAACCCGGAGATCGGGCAGATCTGGCGGGTGAGGTAGGAGATAGGGATGCGCCCGTCTCTATACCCTCCAGCAGATATTATCTGCGAACCCAGCGAGTGCAGACTCCACTCCGCCTCGACGAAAGCGGGACAGACACCGCAAGGAATGCTGGCGAAGAGTCCACCGGGATCGAAGCGTCCACACTGGCTTGTACCAGTGCAGGCAGTCGGCTCCCTCAAGAGCCGAAACAGCGTGCCTCGATCCCAGGCAGACTGCGCACAGACCGTGTTTTCCCAACCATGATGAACACACAATCTGAAACGCGATCTGGATTCTCCTTTCAGATGTCTCGTCTTAGCTTTGCTCTTTGACTATTATTTACTCTTTGAGGAGCTAATAGTGACAAACAACAATAAATAAGACTGACAAGACAAAATGACATGCACACACAGAGCGCTTGCTGAAATACGCAAAGCTGAAGCCAGCTGCGCGGCTCGTGCCTTTATAGCTTCCTGGTCGCTTACGTCACCTCGCCCGTGACGTCACGCTCTTTAATGAGACAGATTAGATATGATATTCAGAGTTGCTCACACTAAACGTGTTCCCCAAAGCGTTTCGACGCAGCTCGAGTTCCTGAAGAGGAACTACGGAAGCCCATTCCTGCCACTCAATAAAAATACAAAAGGTAATTTGAACTTATTACCTTACAATTCTGATTTTTTTTTATTTCTCAGAATTATGAGATATAACTACAATATAAATTGTAACAAAATATTTTTTCCACTCAAAATTGGACCCAGTTGTGCAACTGCAAATTCATGTCTCACAATTCTGAAAAAAGAAGTCAGAATTGTGAGGAAAATAGTTAGAAATGCAAGTTGCTATCACAATTCCAGCTTTGTAACTCACAATTGCAAGTTTATTTCATGCAATTCTGAGAAGAAGAAGAAAAAACTGAATTGCGAGAAAAAGGTCAGAATTGAGATAAAAAATCACTTTTTTTCAGTTGCACAAAAGGTCTTCGATATAAAACAGTAATTTTAAATGTCATTAATACTTCACAATATTACTTTTTTACTATGTATATTTGTGATCAAATAAATGCAGCCTTGGTGACTGGAAGAGCTTACTTTCAAAAGAATTACAAATATTACTGACCCAAAACTTTTAAAAAGCATTGTAAGTCATTGTTTAATCATCCAATAAGCAAAATCATTAGTTGGATAGCTTGTGAAAGTAACCACACACCTGCCCTCAATAAAATGCATGATTTGATTCATTTTTCCTGTCTATATCTGTGTGAGTCACACAAAAAAGTTTAATGCTTATGCTGAAGTTTTGTTCTAACTATGCAGGTATTAAACTTACTATTGATGTTTGGCGAAGGAAGAGTCACTAACTACTTGACCAAATGTGCTGTGCGACCAGATATAATGTTAAAATCAACAGTTCTTTCAAAGTGACAGAAACATAAATAGGCATTGAATTTCATCCTACAGAACCCTATGTTTCAATGACCTTGAAGAGCTGTAGAAAATGAGAGAAAAAAATAATTCACTGGCAGAAGAAATCTGAAGGTGTTGGAGAAAATGAATGAGAAGAGGGGGCATTGGCTGTATCTATGGTTACCTTGGCTTTATCAATGTTTGTCTTGGATTGCAAGAGCAATAAAGTGAGAAAGAATGCTGAAGTGAGAGCGGTTATTGCATGAGCATTCTTTCACACAGAGTCACCAGGAGACAACATGGGAGGTCCTGCATGTCCAATTTGCTCTCTCTCTCTAGTTCCATCTGCTCTACGTTTTATTTACTAATTTCTCATTCAAGTTCCCTACTATGTCACATTTCATCTGTGTTTAACGAGGTTCATTTTTGATTATGAAAATAGAGTGCACCAAAATTATGCATACTGTATTTGTAGACCAACCCAGAAGATTGCATCACCCTGGTTACTTAAGAAAAAGACAATGGGTTTTGCCATCATGATAATCTTCACAATTTTATGAATCTTGAAACCTAAATACAAATTGCCAGAAGTAAAAAGCTAACGTACGGGAATAAGTGAATTAAAACAAAGTCAAGTCACAAGACTTTAAATCTTTATTTTAAATCTAAAAGTTAGAAAAGTTTGCAAGTGCACAAGTATAAACACAAGGTCTAAAAGCAGACTAGTGAGTAAATGGGTTTACCTGTTCAGCGTGTTTTAATGTCATGTTTAATCAGAGGTATTACTGATGTATTTAATGTCACAGAATAGAAAACAAAATATGTTGAACGTGTTAACCAGATCTTATTTCAGGCACTTAATCAAAGACAAAAAATAATAATAATTGGTTTCAGGATGATGGATTGGATTGTTTTTTCTTCTTCCTCTTCTTCTTCCGCTTATTTGGGGCTGGGTCGTGGGGGAGCAGTCTAAGCAGAGAGGCCCAGACTTTCCTCTCCCTAGACACTTCCTCCAGCTCTTCCAGGGGGAAACTGAGGCATTCCCAGGCAGAGCATGTGAGCGGGGAGCGGAACGTGCAAAATATAGTCGGAGTGCGGAGCAGGATTTTATCCAAAGAGTCTAGGGCATGCACAAATCGACACAAATTTGTATAGGTTCATGGTTGGCTAGTTCGAGGTTGCATCGGTAATGTATGTTCAACACATGGATGTTTAGCTTTTTTGTTTGTTTGAAGCCTCAGACTGACATCACTCCAACTTTTAATGTGTGTTCAAAACTTGGATGTTCGCTGTTGTGTTTGTTTGAAATAAATATATGTTCTATTTTGCTGTTGCTGTGAGTTATTTATAGGATATAGGCTGCGTCACAGAGCGGGTTTGCTGCGTGTTGATATTCCTTTCCGTGCCTATCAGGAATCAGGTGTGGTCCAAGTCCACACCACAACCATGGCCCTGTGACAGAATAGAAATTAAGCAGATTTTTTAAGCAGCAGTCACGCAACAAACCCGCTCCACATCTGCCACGCTGGCAGTGTGTCCCAGGCGTACTTCGGTTCAAAACGGCAGGTGTTAGGCATGCAGAGGAATTTTGAATTTGAGCGTGCGTGGAGCGATTTCACCGGAGTGGGATGAAACTGTAGGTGAGCGGGGAGCTGAATTGAGCATAGCAGTCTGGTGCAACTTTGAGCAGTGGAGCAGGGGGAGCAAACATCCACATGAGTGAGGGGCAGAAATTCTCACCACTCAGCTCTGCTCACATGCTCTGTTCCTAGGCCAGCCGAGAGACATAGTCCCTCCAGCGTGTCTTCCCCAGAACCTCCTCCCAGTGGGACGCACCCGGAACACCTCCTCGGGAAGGCGTCCAGGAGGAATCCGGAACAGATGATCATCTGCAAAAAGCAGAGATAAAATCATGTGGTCCCCAAACTGGACACCCTCTGGCACCTGGCTGCGCCTAGAAATCCTGTCCATAAAAATAATGAACAGGACTGGTGCTAAAGGGCAGCCCTGCTGGAGTCCAACATGCACCGGGAACAAGTATGACTTCACCCCCCACAGGATGCACATGGTCAGATGCCTTCTCCAAATCCACAAAGCACATGTGGATTGCTTGGGCAAACTCCCATGAACCCTCCAGCGCCCTGGAGAGGGTATAGAGCTAGTCCAGAGATCCATGACTGGGACAAAAATAGCATTTTTCCTCCTGAATCCAAGGTTCGACTATTAGCCGAAATTCTCCTCTCCAGTACCCTGACATAGACTTTCCTGGGAGGCTGAAGAGTGTGATCCCCCTATGGTTGGAACACACCCTCTGGTCCCCCTTCTTGAAAAGAGGGGCAACCACCCTGGTCTGCCAATGCAGAGGCACTGTCCTCGACTGCCACGCAATGCTGCAGAGACATGTCAACCAAGACAGCCCCACAACATCCAGGGACTTGAGGTACTCAGGGTGGATCTTATCCACCCCTGGTGCCTTGCCACCTTAAAGCTTCTTAACTACCTCGGTGACTTCAGCTTGGGTGATGGAAGAATTCACCTCCGAGCCCTCGGTCTCTGCTTCCTCAATGGATGACATGTCAGCCTGAGCTTGTGTGGGAGGTTGTGAGGTACCAACTGGAGATAGTCTGGCTCACCTCCACACACAGCTTGGGTTCTGGAACCACACCCCTTGAGAGAGGCTGGACTCTCTACCACTCTGGAGTTGCCCAGGATAAGAGGCGGTGAGCTGCTGTGGGCTTGCTCAAAGCTCCCCAGCTCAGCCGCCAAGTGTTGGAGTTTACCCCGGTGAACGAGAGGGTCACTTCATTGTGCCTTCGGGTCAGTGATAGGTCTCTCACTGTCGTCTGTGCTTACGGGCTGAATGGCAGTGTAGAGTACCCGGCCTTTTTGCGGTCTCTGGAAGGAGTGCTGGAAAGTGCTCCGACCGGGGACTCCTTCGTTCCAATGGGGTACTACATAATATTATAATGAAACTTTTTCAAATGTCTGTATAAAAAGAAATAAATGTATATAAATTTACAAAAAAAAAAAAAAAAAAAAAAAATATATATATATATATATATATATATATATATATATATATATATATTATAAAAATATATAAATAAAATATATTTTTTTTAGTTTAGTTTTAAAAACAAACAATTAATATCACATACACACAAAAAATTAAATAAAAAGAAGACAAAATACAAAAATAAAAATATATAATTATATCTCAGTTATACTACAATAACTGCTGCAGATTAAATGCTTCCATTTGGTTACTGTGAGAGATTGTAAATCCTAAATCCTATTGTGTACGAAATGCAACATTAGAATGTGGCTACAAAGAGGTATTTTAAAAGCCTTTGTGTACTTGTGATGCTTTAAAATGCTGTCTCGTTAGGCAGCTCACTAGTTTTTGGAGCAGCACAATTTTGTTATTCACTACAGTTGTATGATTCTTTTCCATCTTTTAAAACAGCATAAAGAGTGAGATGCATTCATCTCCTCCACCAGCCCCCCTCACAAGCTCTCTAGGATCTTGTCCCACAATTCACAGTGTGATCCTCAAGATGGGGGGCAAATTATTTCCTGTGTTACCCCCTCCTCAAGATGTATCATCCCTACACTCAAAGACCATCATCACCACTATCACTCCCTCTTTCTCTGTCTCCCTCTCTCCCTCCAAAGAGCCTGGAGAATTGAACACTCAGTTATTATTAGTCTGTGAAAGGACAATGTTTCGAGGAGCCATTTGGCGAGATATGGGGTGAGGAGGAGAGAGTGCAAAGGGGTGCCTGCCAGCCTTTTCTTCTCCATTCCTCTCCCCCATTCTCCCTTTCTATTACCCTCCTATCGAGGAGCACAATTGCTTCTCCCTGCACAATAAGAATGTTTTCACCATGGAATGTTAAACCAGGAAGAGTCTTATGGGACTGTGTTTTTAGTCAACTTGTGTCAAGATAAATTTATTCTTAGATTCTAATCTAAAATCTTCACTTCTCCGGGAATCATGGCTGTTTTTCATGACATAACTGCTCTCATAAGACATATAGACCCCTTACTACTGATCTTATTCAATATAGCCTCAAGCGACTGACTTTGTAAAGTAAAAACACCATCAGAAATATCATAACACTCAGGATTGGTAATGACATGTGGATGTATTTCCTTATGTCATAACATATGAGGACGCTATTTCAGTGGAGGCATGCCAACTTGAAACATTTATTGAACATTGCACTGACAAATACAAAGTAGGCCAAATCTTTCCAAAAACTGCACATGAGAGAAATCACATGAAACTACAGCCTGTACAGCCTGAGAGAGTGTGACCAAGCACAATGTATTCGCCCACATCTCACTGAAAATGCAGCAATATAATCTGAACGAATGCTTGCATTAGTACGCATTCTTCAAAGGTGAGAACAGGATATTTACTATGAAAAAAAAAATATTTTTGACTCTAAATATACTGTATGTAATATACTGAGACTATTAAATATTGAATGGTCAATTGTTTACTGCATATTTTTAAATTAAGATCGTCATACAGAACTAATGCACAGACAGAGAAAGATTAGAGATTTAGTGAGCACTATTTCATTAAGGGAACTCTCCCTTTGCTGTGCACATGCTATAATAACAGAACTGTATGCATTTGTACATCAAAATTATTCACTTTCACATTGTGTTCTGGTCAAAAATATTTTATTTATTTATTTATTTATTTTATTTTTTTATGCTAGTTAATGCTATTGTGTTGGACTAAAACTTACTGATTTTGCTCACACAGGTTATAACAACTCCACAAAACAATTTAGATATTTGTTAAACATTTGGTTTAACTAAATCTCAAACTAGTTTCCTTTCAATCAGCATAGGTGATCTGAACATTGCCAAAATTATCCACGGATAATGTTTTTGTTGTTGTTGTTGTTGTTTATTTATTTATTTACTCAAAAACTGAGGTGCATAAGCTCAGATCAATAGGCTTATGATCAAGCAGTTCCAAAAAGCAACACAAAACTGAAAGAAAACAAGTTGACAAAATGTTTGAATTGAAGAATTGGTGAAAATATTGCATAATAAGAGATTTAAAAGCTTGTTTTTAAAATGCTGGTCATTTTTGACCGGGAACACAAAATGAGGTAAACGATTTTCAGCACAGCACAAGGGTTAGTGATAGTTTGAAATTAATAATAAAAACATTCTATTATAAGCACATTTTTATCCCTAATTCAAACAATATTCTTTGTAGTTTTTGATGTAATGATGTCTAGATTTACTTGTAGTAAACAGACTTTATATTTTTTTTATTTGTTTATTTATTTTAAGTGGTATAAATGTATAAAATAATATAATTCACAGTTTATTGGTTTCTACCAGAACTCCCATCCCTACCAAACGGCTTTATTTTGCACCAGGCTCATGTTTCAATGCCAGCCTCTTTCGAACTCATCACCCCAAGGTAGGCGTACTGTGTACAAACAGATGTGTGAGCCAGGGACCCTGATATAGCACCCAGATTTGAGGTTGACAGATACATTATGAGAAAAAATACTTGCAGAATAACTCCAAGATTATTTTAGATATTATCTAAACCACTTGTCAAAATCCTGCCAACCCATAACTGAGGACTGAGATTTTAGCTCAATGCAGAAAATTTAAGTTTAATATAAAATTTAATTTAATTCAAATTTAAGAAAACCCACAGAGTGAGCAAAACATTAGAAGCAGAAAGCTGCTATTTTAATGTTCACCTTTAAACTAAACACCATCAACATCCTCAACACTGAATCAACATTAGATAGTCTAACTCCCAGAGCAACTTTTGCTTACGTCTTCAGGTTCTTTGATGCCTATACAATGTACAGTTAAAAAAAAAATCCTCCATATAAAAGGTAAGTTGAGGAAAGAACCTGTTTGAATGTTACCTAAAAGTTCAAAACATACTGCAGACTCTTTCATTAATTTATCATTCCCTTTTTCCTCTTCATCTTAAATGAGGTCCACAGTACCATTGATTTTTCCGCTACATGCTGTAGAGTTTGTATCAATATCCTCGGGTCCAGAATCAAATCAAGTGTAAGTACTGCTCTTCAGGGGTGGTTAACAATGAAAAGGTCTCTTTATTAGAAATACCATACCAGCCTAACCATGTTCAATCCAAGTCAGTGTGCTCTCATGATGTACCACAACCAGCACTCGAACGCCTCTCTTTCATCAGCAATAATACCGACATTCCTCCATCTAGTCCTCCGACCATTCTTGTTGATGGAATTCCAAGGCCAGGATTATGGTATGATTGTCACATGGCTTTTAAAATCACACATCATGTCTCATGAAATATAAGGATATTCCTGCCTCATGTTGTATTCAGTTAAGCTCAAAAAGTTGGAATTTCCAAGTTCCTACTAGGGATTATGTTACATTCATAGTAGAATTGAGACTGCCTTTTTATTGTAATTAAAAAAAATGTTTCAAAGTTTGAATGTTTATAGAATGCTGCAGAAATGAGTCCTACAACCCAGAGCCTCCTTTATAAAATGTTGAATTTAAACCACCATGATTTCTCAGATGTGCATGCATGTGATTCAGAGAAACAAATGTACACCAAAAAGAGTGCTCTAACCTCTCTACCAGAAGTGGAATCTATAAATCACGAATGATTTTGAAATTGTGCACAGCTGAAAGGTTTCAGATCTCTGCTTTGTAAACGACCCCTAATTAATGTAATTAGCATATTAAGGAGGACCAGTCAGTGTCCAAATCCTTTACATGAGAATGGTAAGTAGCGAGAATTGCTTAGATTTCCAAATATCTACAGTACACTAACAGAAACAGCTGTAAGGCAACCAATCACAGTTTGTCAGTGCCCAAAAGTCAGTGCCCTTACAATAACAGACCATCATGCAATGAATAAATCATTCATTCAGGAATGCTGTGTAAGTTTACAGCAACAATGGCACAGATCTTTACATGCTTTTGAAAATTCAGCATTTAGTTGATAAGTGATCATCGTAACAGGTGTAAACATGATGGCTTTGAAATCCTATAGAATTTAACCAGTCAAGTGCTTCCCATTTTATTTGCTTCATGCGTGGATGTGACATCTGAGGGTGAGACAAAATTCCTGTATGGCCTACAAATTTTCCAACATACTCTACCTGCAGTGCTCTTACAAATGGTGAGACCAACAGACAGATAGTTCTTGATCCCGAACTACTGATTTTTCAGGCAAGCATTGGACAACAGAAAGCTTATATATTCTGAAGCTACGAAGTAAAATTTTCCACATCTGACTCTGGATAGAATGCCACATTTGCTTATGACTACCAGTCCTTCTCTGGTGCAGCTGGTTTAAGTTGGATGTATTTCAGGTTCTGAGGTGGCAAACATGTTACCAAAGACCCAACAATCACCCCATGTGACTGGCTTTGTAATTTTAAGCTTTAGACATGGAGTGAGATAAGCGTGATGTAAACTCTCCTCCCCTCACAAACCCTTCCTCACGCCGAGCCCAGTATGGCATCTCCAGCCTCATGTGGTGCGTGGACTAATTGCGTCAGGCGAACACTTTAGGCCCATTAAAAGGTGTGAGACCCCCTCTTTGTTCCCCAGTTGGAACAGATGGCTTTGGCAGCCTTCAGGATTCTGTTTAACTAATTGCCAGCACTCAGAGGACCCAGAAAGGGGTCTATAACACTGTCACTCATTCTCACCACAAGCCAGGCACCTGGGGGAGAAAGGTCAAGGCCAAGGCTAGGAGCAGGAGGTGGTGAGGTAAATATAGGTGTGGTGCCTAGCCACCCGTGGTCCTCCCAGGAGGAAGAGAGGAAGGAAAGAAAGATTGTTTCAGGAAACAGAGTGCTGTCAATACAGAAACTGTTTTACAATGACACATTGTGATCAGTATGAGGTGAAATCGAAGACAGGGAGGGGTCATTGAGTTCATATTGTCATACAATTTGAACAGACCATGCATATGCATGTGATACAGTACAAATATACAACCAAACCTTACCAGTACTATGATTCACACACTACTGTTTGACGTCTACTGATGGACAAAGTTATCCTAAAGAAGTACAGATTATATATCATACTAGAAATGTTGTTTAAGTCTGAACTGCAATGGTGCTTTAAAATGAAATGGAAGTAGAGAACAATATTTTTCATATTGTGATGTACATCTGAGTGTAATGGGGAAAAGAAATGTAGGATGTTTTAATAATAATTTGGTTAATAACTTGGTTAATAATAATAATGCCATTTAAACACCTAACGTCAAGCAAAATGATAAATATATATATATATATATATATATATATATATATATATATATATATATATATATATATATATATATATATACAAGAATGAGTAACAAAAGACAAACAGATCCTGTCACCATTACAAAATTCAACAAAATTCAACTGCAGACTGTACATACGGTAGAGGTTTAATAAGAGCAAGTCATTCAAAATCCTAGGTAAAGAGGTGAGTCTTTATACGCGATGCAGTCTGTTACTCTTGCAAATATTGGGATGAAGGGTGTTCCATAGGCGAGGGGTCGTAAAACTAAACGTTCTTGCTTCCATGGTGCTTAAGTGTATACACGGCGACACAAGAGAAATCAAGAATGATGATCTGGAAGAGTGTGAAGGAGTGTGTATGTGGAGACGGTCAATAAGGTATGGTGGAGCAAGGTTGTGAAGTGCCTTAAATGTGAAAAGCTATTTTTTTATTTATTATTATTATTTATCAATGCGATACTCCACTGGGAGCCAGTGTAGATGTTGGAGAACTAGAGAAATGTGCTGAATAGATGTATCCCTAGCATGAATGAGAATCGCAGTATTATTCATTGCGAGAGAAGGATGGAGATGATTAATATTAAACAGGACAGATTAATGTTACTTTAAAGGACAGTGTGCTATCCAGAATGACACCTAGACTCTTAAACTGCTGAGAAGGACAAATTGTGCTATGATCAATATCATCAGAAAAAAAAACTATAGGATTTAGTCAGAGTTAGACCTCGGTTTTTTTTACTGTTGAGTTTTAGAAAGTTGGCTGAAGCTAATCTTTAAATTAAGTTTAACGTTTGGTCAAGGAAGGTGGAGAAAAAGAGCTAGAGGTTGTGGAAGACAGGTAGAGTAGGGTGTCATCATCATAGCAGTGAAAATGGATATCATATTTCCTGAAAATATGGCCAAGAGGGAATAAATAGGTTATGAATAGCAGTGGGCCCAAAACAGAACCCTGAGGGACACCAGTGCTAACTGTAGATGGCCCTGATCAAAATTTTTTAATTTTACAAACTGAGTGCGACCAGTGAGATATGACCTCAACCAGGACAGGGGGTTCTATGCATCTATTGTGGATTGGATTTTGAGATCTGACCATTTCACTACAAAATAAATTTGAGCTTGCAGTCAGTTACAAAAGGATTGGGTTAAAGTGTACTAAATGATGGGAAGTCTAAAGGGACATTATTAATGATTAGTAAAGTAGTTGTTAAGTTTAGGAATGGGGTAGGATTAAAGGATCTAAAATATGATCATGCAGAATAAGGCATTAATATGTGCTTTCCTAATAAGTACTAATAAACAACCAGCATGCTAATAATATGCATGCTAGATAATAGTGATAATTGGTTCTTAAAATAAAGTCTTACTGATGAGACTGATGAAAATAAACATTCTGGTTAGTACTGTGAAAAGATTGTTGTGTGAGATTTATATAAATCAGTGATTGCAGTGCCATTCAGAATGAACATCCCATAATAATGCCACTTCTACAGATCAATGTTGATTAAAGATATCAAGGTCTATTAAATGCAAGTCATATTCACCCACACATGCATCAATATAAAACTCGATGTGGTTGCATAATGCATTCAGAAATTGACCTCTGAAGGGAGAATACTAATTGAAACCCAAAACTGTATGTTGAAGAGACAGAGGTTAAGTGTGTATTTGCAAATGTGTGCATGTGTAGCTGGCAGGCTTTGGGGGCACAGAATGCACAGATTTATTCATTGCCTAATGAATGTGACATTTAGCTGATATTTGCATGCCATGTGCTGTTGCTTTTGCATGCAAAATGTTTAGCTTCGATTAAATAAGTTGTGGCAATTACATACAATGATCCATGCAGTTATATAGTGCAAGTTGCCTGCACTGGCCTGGATGTTTGTCCCCGGAAATTTAATTACAAAGTTGCTCATTAACACTACAGACTGACCTGCAAAATATTTAAAACCACTAAAACAGAACTTAATATCCAGCCTCTGCAGATCCCTGAGCGATGCCATTTTGTTCAAGTTTCTATAACCTTGAAAACAGGATGCAGGTTGCCACGGTGACCCTGTGTCACATTCTATTGGCCCACAGCTCATCAGTCGAAGAGGGAAGATTATAGTTAACAATTTTACCCGGTAACCAGGAGAGTTGCTTGGGTGCACTTCCAGCAGATTTGCTATTGCTGGCGCAATGGACACATGATGAGATTGTAGGGCAGTCTGAGGAGTCGACTTATGCTGGATCATATTATGAGAGCAATGGCATTACTTGTCTCGTGTATATGTCACGATCACATGGTTGACTGGCAGGCTGCAGAATTACCCACGTCTGCTGGTTTCATTTAAGAGGTGTTTAACTGTGTAACTGTCCTAGCCTCCCAACCTGAGGCCTGGATGGTCAGTTAACACTGAATGAAAAGGGGGGGGGGGGGGGGTATGTAAACAAAACACAAAAAAATAGTGGCTTTTTCAATGCGAGATGAGATTAAATGTGAGTTAATTTGATCATAAAATGAAATTTTTCAAAATGTCAGAACAGTTATGAACAGTATTTAAGAAGTCATACCAGCTCAGCTAAGATGGTATGTCTCCTTGAGTTGGTTAATTAATTTTCACATGCATAAATAAACAATATAAAGCCCAATACAGTTACCGAGCTGGTAGCTATTATTCCTAACATTTGGACCCTATTAAGGTGCTAATGCCCAAGGCTGTGTTTCTTTCAGACTTTCTGCTAAGATCACACTCATTAATGGAAAGGTCTGTCATGACAGTTGTAGCATGCCAAGCTTGCAAGCAATCACACTAATAGGATTTCAGAAAAAAATGCTTCACTTTCTGTAGGTAATTAAATGTGAAGCAAAAAACATTCTGTCAAGACCTCAGGGACACATGTTTGTGTTCAGCTTTGGCTGTGTAAAGAAATATTAGTCCTTGTAGGAAGACAAATTATTATAACTTACTTAGGTTTACACGTCGTAATTCATCAATTTCTAAGAGTAATACAGGAAATATGCTCAAAATCAGGCTGTGTGGTATTGGACTTTCTATGGTAGGGAATATTATGAGACCCTTCCTCGTCGCTAAAAAGTACATCTTCATGATTTTTTATTTTATTTTATTCTATTTATTTTTTTATTTTTCAGACTTCCACAGTCCATATTTAATAATTAGCAGGACAACCTTTTCATTGTCTAAGTACACTTGTTAGTATTGCTCTCCTAGGCAACATCACATATATACTCCAGGTGTCAGATGTTCTTGCCAGAATAAATGCTAGAGAGTGTTACTATGGGCCCATTTGTAGGCCTGTCTCAAGAGCTTTGATATGTGTGTGTGTGTGTGTGTGTCTTTGTTAGAGTGTGTGTTCGTCCTCTGGGTGCTGTGCATTGAGTCTTATAGTGTCTCTAATTATCCCTGACCTTCTGGGACATTCTCCACTTTCAATCCTCACCCCTCTGGCTTCTTTCAAAATGTCCTCTTTCTTTCTTTTCATCTCTCTCCTCTTCCACTCCCCTCATCCTTAAAAATAACCCTCCAATCCCTGCCATCCATTAATTGGTAACATTTTTTAGGAAGACAAAAGAAAGGGGTTAAGGTATAAAACAGTCCCTTCCAAGGTCAAGGTAAGACACGGGCAGAGAAACACCTGGCTGTTTGGGTGAAAAGTGCTTTTTAATAACACTACTGCTTGTAACTTGTTTGCTGCCGAATCAAAATCCATTATTAGCAACCACTCAGTGCAAATTAATGTAATTACATGTTCAAAAGATTGCAGATTTTGTTTTTTTATATTTCCTTAACGGTTATTCAGTCAAAAATCAAAAGCTTTCGGGTTCTTTAGTAAATACATCAAGATGACTAGGAATTGAAGATGCTTCCTTCAATTCCAAAGCAGATGTGCTTCCCAAGACACCCGAAAGGCTAAATAGACTAAACATTAGCTTGAAGTGCTATAAACAAACAGTGCTATTGTGTCTACATTTACCCTTTGCCCCTTCTGCAGGGTTCAAAAGTTCACAAAATCAAACAACCCTTGCAGTGTATCTGAAATATGGTCATGCAGAATAAGGGGCTGTTCACGCGGAACATGTCTTTTTTGTCAAAAAATTTGAGTGCTAACGCTTTTATTTTTATTTATAATTTTTTTGTGAGGGTCTCGAGAAGTTCTTTTGAGATGTGATGCAATAACGAAAACACAGAAAATAGCCAAACAGCAGGATAGATAGATATTTCTCTCCAGAAACCGTTTTTTTTTTTTTTTTTTCATTGGGTAAATTTGTTGTAATTTAGAGTATCTGGACACAGCCACTATACGTCCTCCGCCATGTTGCTTCAGTAGACAAAACCTGCAACACTTCCCCACTTCCGGGGTCTTCTGATTTCTCCACTGTTTTGGAGCTGACATTGATCGTGTAAAAGTTTAACTTTTTTAACTTGACATAGGATCTTAAAAACGTGGCACTCGTGTGAGATGCTGCATAAGATACAATAAGAGAGTGCAACGGTCATCATACAAATTAATCTAGTGCATTTACATAGAAAAAGCACATTGTAATGGAAAAATGTGTTTTGTGTAAACGGCCCCTAAGGCATTAATATGTGATTTATAAGTACTAATAAACAACCAATATGTTAAGCATGCTAATAAGCATCTAGTTAACAGTGAGAACTGTTCCCTAAACTAAAGTGTTACCATGCATATCTGTTTCTACACTAGTTTGGTAATAATTGATAGTTAGATTAATTTTTCTATCTTTTGGCTAAAACTTTCAAACTAGAACAATCATCGAGTCCTAACAACAGTGCACTGAGATTGATGCATTTAGAGTGATTCAGCACAACTAGGGACTTTTGGTCATAAAAAAAAAAATGGCTTGCATTTTTAATGTTTACTTTTTGGTTCTGCTGTGGTTAAAGGAAACTCCTGTTTGACTGAGTGTTGAACATAAGTTGTAATCAGCACTGAAATCTGACATGAACACAAGTCTAGATTTATCTCCCACACAGTCATACTGCCCTGAGCAACATTTGCTCAGGGCAGTATGAAAATCTCTTGGAAAGAAATCTCTTGGAAAATATGAGAACACTTTGAATATAAGTATTGAAACAGGAGACTTAAACAATTTATTATTTTACTAATTTGACATTTTGACAGAAGTGAGGGATGATGTGATGAAAATGTGCAGTTGAAAATGTGTGTACTGTACTGTTGAACATGGTTATTTAACTGAAGAAGAAAAACACTATAGTCTGTGTATTTAATGCAGTGTCTGAACATTACAATATAGTTGTACACAACCATCGTATAACCATCTGAACTGATGTTTTCAGAGAACTGCATCCATTATGAACACAGCCAGCAATCCATTAAACACCATTCATATGAAAATAAATAACCACTGAGAAAAATGCAAACAGAAAGCAAATTGCACAACACAGATGTTATTTTCTGATATATCTGCCTATGTGAAAATTACATTTGAGGGCACATGAAGGCAGATGCCCTGTTGAAGATAATAGTCATAACTACAAATGTTCAGTTCCAAAAACAGAAAGGAGAAAAAATATAATAATGACATTGCCATGGAGATTATAATTATCACGATCTGTCTCCACAGATGTGAGGAGAGCGAATGAGTGAGGGCGTTAACACACACGCCGTTGGAAAAGCGGTGAATATAGTGGCCCTCGCTGCCTGTAAACAAGCCTTTCCATGCTGCAGCATCCCGCTCCAAACCACAGCATCCTTCTCACTGGGTTGTCATGGAAACCAGAAGGAGCATAATGCTCTTGAAAGTGTGTTGGAGCTGCTGCTGTACAGATGGGTCACGCTGGCCACTGCTGAGTTAGGTGGCCTTCTACCAGTGTAGACTGTTTATGTGCTAATATAAAGATATGGAATGTTCACTCACATGCAGACTGAAAATCAAGATAATGACCAGATTTTATGTATATATATATATATACACACACACACACACACACACACAGTGACATGGGGAAGTTTGGGAACCCCTTGCAGAATGTGGATACTTTAAAAAAATACATATATATGAATACATATATACATATATTTACTTACATCCATAAATACATATCTTTACATTTAGTCCAGAAGAAATACATAGCTGAAATTATTAAAATAACCTCATTCAAAAGTTTGAGTACCCTTGAGAATACTGTGTGCTGTTACCAGGATGATCCATGACTGTCTTTTTCAGTTTTGTGATGGTTGTTCATGAGTCCCTTGTCTGTTCTGAACAGTTCAACTGAGCATTGTGTTTCCTTCTGGATCATCAGTGAATGTTTGAACCTGTTTAATAGTTGTGTTTGTGTCACTTAAATTTCCTCATTGTCAAAAGACGGATCTCAAAATCATACAGTCACTGCAGGAAAGGGTTAAAATATGCAAACAATGCTGGAAAACTGAAGAATCTGAAGGAGCTGGAGGATTTTCTGAAGAACAGAGCTCAGTTTAACTGTTCAGAACAAACAAGAGACTCATGAACAACCATCACAAAACAGAAAAAGACAGTCATGGATCATCCTGGTAACAGCACACAGTATTAAAGAACCAAGGGTTCCCAAACTTTTGAATGGGGTTATTTGAATAATTTCAGCAATTTGTATTTTATTTGAATTATTATTATTATTGTTTTTATCTTGTGGACTAAATGTAAACATAGGGTGGTTGTTTTTTTGGAAAATATCTTCCACTCAGGACTGAACTAAATAAAAATAACATGCTTCTTGTATGAACTCTCTTATTTTGTTAAAATTATTCACATTTTCACAGATTCTGCAAGGGGTTTCACATGCTACTGTGTTGATTTTATATATATATATATATATATATATATATATATATATATATATATATATATATATATATATATATATATACTGTATATTCTATCCTAGTGGAATGTGCAGAAATAACTATATGTGAATCATTAATTAATTTAATGAATCATTTTTTTTTTTTTAAGAAATTAAAGGGTTGGGTTACTCCACCCCAAAATTTTATTTTTGTCATTAATCACTTAACCCCATGTTGTTCCAAACCCATAAAAGCTTTGTTCATCTTGGGAACACAATTTAAGACTGTTAAATGTGAGCCAAAATCATCACAATTAAAATAACCAAAAACTTAAACTACTTCAGTCTGTGTGCATTGAATTTATTTAATACACAAGTTTCACAATTTGAGTTGAATTACTGAAATGAACTTTTCCATGACATTCTAATTTATTGAGATGCACCAGTATGTCAATGGTGTGAATAGCTCAGAAACTATGGGTCTCATTCATAAAACAAACCCATTTATTAAAACCTCATTAACCTCTTTTTTTTTTTTTCATTACTACTTCAAGTTGACAAATAGTGAAATGCGAATAGGCCTGACTTGAGTCTATACTGCCATTTCTACAAGAGCACACAAACAAACTCCAAAAACAGATTTGTGTTTTCTTATAAAGTCTGAAATAATATCTCTTAAAATATGTCTGAGCAAACTCAACAGATTTCTCATACAATTTCTCATAAACTATGATTACACTGACACCAGTGGCGTAGCCAGGGGAGGGGCCATGGGGGCACTGGCCCCTCCTGAAAACTGATTGGCCCCCCAGTGTGCCCCAACCCTTCTACTTGTCTGTCACTCACAAATTCAAATCATAATCTTTCAGTTTAGTTAATAACTCATGATTGCGTCGCAATGCTTCTCAACGAGGACCAAGGATAGCGAGCTGCTGTTTTCCAACGAAAAAAAGCACACGGTAAGTTGATCTATTTTATATAGCTTATGTTTTTCGATTAGCGAGTTGTTGCAGTGCAACAAGTGTTTGGCACTAACATTAACGTCGGTGTTAGACAGACCAGGTTCGATGACGATGTTATCTCCTAGAGCAGACCAAGATGCTAATCATTATATTTACTATGCTCCTCTGATGCTGAATGTAAAAGGGGTTTACTGCGTTACGATTTACTTATTTTTCGGCCGAACGCGCCGATATAGGCAACAACGCAATTTAAAGCAATGGTTTAAAAAATTATAATTGCAATTCTAATAAAGTCATTATTGAATCATGCAGTCGATTAGCGACTTTTTTCACTTAAGTGAGGTGACGAAACAAATCGTATGATGTTTATCTAACGCTCCACACTTTTAAATCAATATGCTCAAGATTAATTAGCCTTGACATAAGTAGATTTTGTTTATTCATCAATGCAAATTTACTGCAACTGCTGCTATGCAAATTGAATGGGATGTGGATAATAAACAAAAACAATTTATTATATTAAATTTATATTAGTTATATGAATTCATTAATTGTGTATTTATTTCTATGAATTATTAATGTTATTCTGTATTTATATAAATAAGGCTATTATATATATATATATATATATATATATATATATGCTATTATATAAGGCTATTATAAATAAATTCTATTATTATTACTATTTGTGAGTTGTACACTATTCATACATTGGATTCTTTTATTTATTACAGTTTTTCTTTCACTTTTGTAAAGTAAAAAGTTAATACATATTGTATTTGATTGTTTTGATTTAGAGCAGTGAATAACTGCTATTAAAATATAATAGGGTATCACTGTTTATTACTGATTTTATAGGTTACTGAACTCTTGAAATGATTTGGATATACAGTTCAAACAACACAAGATTGGCCCCTCTGTATTAATCGTGGCCCCTCTTGTGCCCCCCAGTTGAAAAAATCCTAGAATCGCCCCTGACTGACACATATTGGTCTGTCAAAGCTTCAGGCTGGTTTTAACCAGCAGAGGAATATTCCTGTCAGCCACTTCCATTGTGTCAGCAGGCAGCTGATGGCTGGGCTTTTTTTCTTTTTTTTTTTTTTATTGACAGGTTGAAAGCTGTGGCCCTTGTGTCCTTAATCACTCCACCGGCATTAATTAGCCATTTCTCCTCTCTGCCAATTAAGCATGCATAAAGAAAATAATTCTAATAATTCCGTCTGGGCCCCATATGTCTGCTGCATTCACAAAGCACAAATACTGTTCCTGTTTTTACTCTTCACCAATTAAGAACTGATCAAAGTACTGCTTGATTTGACACAATCAGATTTGGCAGGGAAAAAAAACTTTTCTGTATAAATTATTTCCTCACAATAAATATATATATAATAAAATGAATAAGTAAATGAGTGGAGCTCAGTCTTGTGGTGCCTTCAAATCAATAATAAAAAATAAAAAAAGTGTTTGGATGCTTTTTTTTGCATATTCTTGTATGCAAACAAGAAAAATGCAATACAAATGAAAAAAGCTAATTACTCAGTTCTAGTATATGTATTTGTAAACTTTGACTTAAAAACATTTGGGATACTGGCATGAATAATAGACTCCTTTGACTTGAGGCATTAAGCAATCACATAGAAAGTCATAGAAATTCTCTAATACCAAATGGCCAATACCTGACCAACTGTCTGACATCCATGGATTATTGAGATGAAATTTGCATAGGCAAACATGTTTTATTCTTCAAGAAACTGTCTAGTTTTACTGTGGAAACCTGTAGATAGTCAATCAGACTCTGTATATTTATTTTGACTCTTTTAATAAATGAAAAATGCCAGCAGTACAATCATATACAGTAATTGTTTTTTACCAGGAAATAAATATCACACTCCAAACCTATGGTGGCTGAATGTTAAAGTGCTGAAATATTGCCAACGGTGCATTTGATATCTGCCTTAAAATCCCCAAGCAGCTTCTTAGAGACTTTCATAATTCTCCCCTGAATCGTGAATTCACACCCACATATAAACATTGTTAAAAATTGTTAAATGTTGACGCTCGCACACGTCTGTCTCAGATCAAGGGCAGGGAAGCACACACTTAATCTCCGAATGTAGATGCACTGGCATCTTTTGTTTCTCTGCATGCAGATGAAAGGAAAGACCTCTGAAGGACTTTTAAGACGCAATAGAGCTCCTCTAGGTTACCTTTAATCAAATGCACCAAAGCAAAATGTCTGAAGTTCACACTCAGGCTCATGCTCTTCTGCAGTCTGCATCCATCCTCTGTAAATAAGTTACTAATACCCAATCACTGGAAAATAAGTTTATGTCTGTCAATCAAATGATGCAAGCAACAGCCTCTCAACCCTTTCATGTATGCAGTAATTTGACAGACCTCAAATGCAATCTAGAATACAATAAAGCCACATCATTTTCATCAGTGAATCTGACATGCATGTCATCATCTTTCATGTAATAAAAACAGAAGAGCCAAAATGCATTGCTGTAAAGTTTTAGAAACTGTATATGTGGAGCGTTAATTTCACACAGATCACCTCAAGGCCGAGGTATTATTATTATTATTAATTTTAGTTTTATTGTTTACATTTTAATTCTAATAAAACTGGCGTACATGAGCTGTAAAACTGTATAAATAATTTTTAGTTCATTTTAGCTTTTTAGGTGTTGCCATGCCAACAAATCATTAAAACAAATGGTGCCAACAAATTGTTTAAAATAAAATCATGTAAGCACATTTTCTATGTCTTGTCATTATACTATTGGAACTATTTTAGCATTTACGAATTGGCCTCATTCCATTATAAGTGCCTCATTTTTACCCAGAATTTTGCCTTTAAAAACAAACTGATGGTTAAGAGATTTTTTGTTTGTTTGTCAACATTATTCCACAAATGCTGTTGACTGATCTTCACTTGTACTGGACCTGAAATATTCCTGTAAAACATACATGAATTTGTTTTGAACCATTATGGTGCCTGAAATCTAGTTTTCTAGAAGAAACCTTAAAAATGTAGTCTGACTGAGGAGCAAGGCAGTAACTTGACTGCTTTCAGTTTCAAACATCTTATATGTTTCTTTCTCTCTCTGAGTTACAATACAGGTCTATCTATCACTAGTTTTCGAGGAGGATAGAGGAGCCACAGTCATCTCGCAGAGGCCCTAATAAGAAGCAATGGTTTCCTTTATAACTCCCATGTTTAGTGGCCCAACATTATTGCATACTTCCCCTCCTCTGTGATGAACTGTCAGACTGACTGCATCCTTCATCCTCTCCTTTTATCTACATGATGGAAGACAGGTCCTCAGCTCCACAACATCTGTGGAAAGCCATACTTGGATATGAATAGACCATAAAAGAGTTAGTGTACCTTTACTACTTAAAAATCTGTGATGATTTTAATAAATCAAAACATGAAATGAAAATGTCATCGTTATTTACTCACTTGTGAGGTCATGTTTGTGAGAACCCAATGAACCCCCCCCTCCCATAAAAAAAAATATATATACATATATATATATATATATTTATATTCTTCTTCTTTTTCAGAAAACAAACCAAGGAACAAGTTGAAATTATATATTTGTAAGTCGCTTTGGATAAAAGCGTCAGCTAAATGAATAAATGTAAATGCAAATGTAAATATATAGTTGTCAGATACAAGGCTTAAGCCTGTTCCCTGAATAAAATGCATGCCTGAGCTGTTTAAACTGTAGGAAACTTTCACTGACATACCTCAAAATATGTAAGTATCATTGATTTGACTCAAGTTGCACAGTAAGTCATAATAAAACAACATGCTTAAATGTCCTAATTAAACTATAGCTTAACCGTGGCTTAATCTAAGCCCTATCTGTGAAACCAGGCTATAGGCTCATTGGATGTGCCTACAATTCACTGCAGTTCCAGCTAAAATGTATACTAGTTGCAGTAAAACACCAACCTATTTTATTCCTTTTCTCACATATTTTTATTACGACAAATTATTGATTAAATAAGACTATTATTAACACTGATTAACACTATCAGTTAGAGTTAAGGTTGGGTTTAAAGTAGGTGGTATGTTATTGTCAAATGCAAGAGCATTAACCTTTTAGCGCCACTCACTAGGCATTTCATTTGTGAACTAACGTAATCAGCATACTAAAGCATTGCTAGATTCAAGCATTGACAGATCCATCTGTTTCAGATGTTTCAATGTGCTTTTAGTGCCACTGGACATTTCATGTGTTTTGTAAGGTTTTGTTAACCGTGCAAGAAACATAACAATATTATTTTGAAGAAATGTCCCTATTTGACTTTATGACATAAAGCTTAGGTATACTTGAAACATAGAGTAAATGTTGTATGGATCACTTTGATTGCCCTTTGATAGTGGTTTTGTCTTGTTTGGATCATTGCAGTATAAATCCACTTTCATTGTTTGGAGAAGAGCAGCTTGGACATTCTGGCAAACATCTCATTTTGTGTTTCACAGAAGAGAGACAATAAAGACCCTGGCATACTTCAAACGAAGTTCGTTTTCGTTCTTTGTTTCGGGCAAAAAGAAGTTTGAAAAAAGGTATACTGTTAACAAACTTTCCAACACTCCTGCACTGCTGGAGGCATGGTTTAGATTAATGTAAACATGACTTGTGAGGCTCTCGCGTATCCCCTAAAAACAACAATGATGAAATAATAAAGTGTAGGCATTCTAGGTGTGAGATGGGCACCAATGGTCAGAGTATTATAGACAAAAGAACAATGTTTAGCAGCAGTTCAGAGTCAAGTATCGTTGTACCCCTTTGTCCTCTTCCTTTCCTCCAAACGAACCTGCTACACTGGTGCCGAAACCCGGGAAGGTAGCAGGACCGCCGCCACCGCCATGCAAAGCCCGTCCTCCACGCCGCTTGCGGACATCATCGCCTCCCTCGCGGTCCTGCACCGCGAACAACACCAGGCCCTGCTGGACCTAAGGATGGGTCAGGAGAGGAGTTTCCAGGCCATTGTCCAGGCCCAGCAGGAGGACCGCGAGAGGTTCCGGAGCTGGATCGATCGGGAGGTTCGCGCCGAGGCCGCCGGGCCGCCCGCTGCACCCATGCACCTACCGCTGCACAAGATGGGGCCCCAGGACGATCCGGAGGCCTTCCTGGAGCTTTTTGAAAGGCCTGCGGGTGGCCCCGAGAGCAGGGGCCGGTGTGCCTCATTCCCCCGCTCTCTGGAGAGGCCCAGGTGGCCGCCCAACAACTTCCGGTGGCGAACCTCCTGGTCTTCAACGACCTAAAGAGGCCGAGTGGGTCCAGTGCCACCGCCCCACGTCGCTGGACTCGGCCATCCACCTGGCGGAGGACCACATGGTGGCGTGCCCAGGGGTCGGCGCACCCCCACCTACCATCTCTCTCTCTCCTTCCCTCTCTCTCCCCCCTCTCTCTCTCGCCCTGTCCCTCTCCCTAGGTCCCGTCCACCCGGCCCTCCTCGTGTCCAACCCCGGGGGCGGGGCGGGTCTGACCCGGGCCATTCTGCGAGTCCAAGGGCCCCGCCCTGTCGCTGCTGGAGGGGACAGTGCTTCCGTTTCTCCGCTCTCTCTGCGCCAATTCTCCAATCCACTCCCTGCCACTGGGGCGGCGGGTAGGTCTGGGCTGGCCTGTTGGCGTTGCGGGGACCCGGAGCATTTCGTGGACAGGTGTCCAGTGATGGAGGTGGGGACGATGATCCGGGTCCCGGACGTCCCGCAGGTCCCCCCCGGTCAGGCTGGCGAGTACCAAATACCAGTGAGTATCAAGGGGGGTACATATCCGGCCTTGGTGGATTCAGGATGTAACCAAACCTCAATCCATCAAAGCCTGATTCAACCGGGGGCATTGGATACAAGCCGCGTGGTTAAGGTGCGGTGCGTACACGGGGATGTGGTGGAGTATCCGGTTGTCACAATTATAATTCAATTCCGGGGACAAAAGCATAGTGTGGAGGTGGCGATTAGTCCCCACCTCTGGCATCCGATAATCTTGGGAACGAATTGGCCCGCGTTTACGGTTTTATTGGGGTCGTTATGTGCGGATGCCTCTTGGGGAAATAAGGCGTGGAAGGAGACCGCGCGGGTACAGGTGGGGGAAACTGAGCCAGGACCGCTGGGTTCTGCTTCAGGGGAACCGAACGAAATCGGGAGACTGATTCTCTCGGAGCGTGATGACTTTCCTCTGGAGCAGTCTCAGGATGAGACCCTAAAACATGCATTTCAACAGGTCCGCGCTATCGATGGCCAGTCTCTCCAACCTGCCCTCCCGCTCTCCTATCCATATTTTGCCATTTTAAAAGACCGGTTGTATCGAGTGACCCAAGACGCTCGGACAAAATTGAATACAACCCAATTGTTAATTCCAAAGGGCTGCAGGGAAATGCTTTTCCACGCGGCTCATTCTAATCTTATGGTGGGCCATTTGGGACAGGCAGCAACACTAAATCGCCTCATGGCCCGTTTCTTTTGGCCGGGCATTCATAACAACATGCGCAGGTGGTGCGCGTCTTGTCCGGAATGTCATTTGGTAAACCCACCGGCTGCCCCAAAAGCGCCTTTGCGCCCTCTTCCCTTAATGCAGGTCCCCTTCGAGAGAATTGGTATGGACCTCATCGGGCCATTAGAGCGATCGGCACGAGGACATCGCTTTGCACTAGTCATAGTTGATTATGCAACACGATATCCTGAAGCGGTGGCCCTCCGCAACATTTCCGCTAAAAGTGTTGCGGATGCCCTGTTTAGTCTTATCTCCCGGGTGGGGATTCCAAAAGAAATCCTCACCGATCAGGGCACGGCGTTTATGTCACGTACGCTACGCGAACTGTACGGATTATTGGGCATTAAGTCGATTCGAACTAGCGTCTATCACCCACAAACCGACGGCCTGGTCGAACGATTTAATCGCACGCTTAAATCGATGATCCGTAAGTTCGTTCACGAAGCCGCCAAAAATTGGGATAGGTGGCTAGAGCCCTTGTTATTCGCTGTGCGAGAGGTCCCACAAGCCTCCACGGGGTTTTCCCCATTCGAGCTTCTCTATGGACGCCAGCCCCGGGGGGTGCTCGACGTACTGAGAGAATCATGGGAGGAGGGACCATCTCAGGGCAAAAAGGAAATTCAGTATGTGCTGGACTTGAGAACAAAACTCCACACATTGGGGTGGCTATCAATGGAGAATTTGTTACAAGCCCAGGACCGCCAGAGCCGGCTGTATAACAGGGGAACTAGGTTACGCAAATTTGCACCGGGAGAGAAAGTACTTGTATTACTCCCAACGTCGAGCTCCAAATTAATGGCTAAGTGGCAGGGACCGTTCGAGGTCGCACGACAGGTCGGAGATCTCGATTATGAGGTAATACGGTCCGATAGGAACGGGTCCCGTCAGATCTACCACCTCAATCTCCTTAAAAAATGGAATGAGGCGGAATCAGTGATGTTGGCAATGGTGATTGGCGGAGAGGATGATCTCGGGCCAGAGGTGAATATCAAACCACAATCCCTCGCCCTGGCTCCAGGTGGAGATCACCTCTCGCCGTCCCAACTCACTGATTTAATGAAATTGCAGGCAGAGTTTGCTGACGTCTTCTCGCCCCTACCGGGCCGTACTAACCTGATTCAGCACCATATCGAGACCGAGCCGGGCGTGGTAGTTCGCAGCCGGCCGTATCGTTTACCTGAGCACAAGAAAAAAGTAGATCAGGCTGAATTAGGCACTATGCTTGACATGGGGGTAATAGAGGAATCTAATAGTAACTGGGCGAGCCCGATAGTTTTAGTTCCGTAAACGTTTCACGTTTCTGTGTAGATTACCGCAAGGTGAATGCTGTGTCGAAATTCGACGCGTATCCAATGCCGCGGGTTGACGAGTTGCTTGATCGGCTAGGCACGGCTCGCTTTTATTCGACATTGGACTTAACAAAGGGCTATTGGCAGATCCCCTTGTCTCCATTGTCCAGAGAAAAGACAGCTTTCACACTGCCGTTCGCATTACACCAATTTGTTACCCTTCCGTTTGGCTTGTTCGGGGCCCCAGCTACCTTTCAGCGCCTCATGGACAGGATCCTACGGCCCCATGCTCCCATGTGGATGGCTCCCCGGCCTGAGTCGGGCGGTGGGGGTATGTGGCAGGGGGGGCGTGGTTTAGCGAAGTCTGCAGCGGGAGAGAGAATCAGGAGACGAGCGGTAAGTGAGTGGTTTGGGCGAAAATTATCATCACCTGTTTCTTGTTCTAGTAATTGGCGGGGAGAGAGTATAAAACGCCAGGAGAGTCGGAAGCAAGAGAGAGAGAGACGGACTGCTGACGCAAACCGGAAACCGAAACCGGAAAGAGCAAACCGAGAGTGTTGTGCCGACGTATCAGAATAAAAGTCACCAGTTGGTGTTTGTGAACTTTAATTTTATTTGTTAAATAAATACGTCACCAGTCCAGCTGACCCCTTTGTCCTCTTCCTTTCCTCCAAACGAACCTGCTACAATCGTGTTTGCAATACAAAAGAACCGTAATCCGTCCTTTATGGAAAATATGAATGTCTCATAGTCTGTAAAACTTTAGCATGATGTGGGAAAAAAAATATTGGAGTCAGTTTGTCACTTTATTTTATTAGTGTTCATTTATTATATTAAACTGGATAAATTGTTACACATTTTTATATTTTATGTGGTGTCATGATTTACTTTTGATAAAAACAAAGGTTTATTATTGTATGTTCGTTTAGTATTTCACTTTAAATTCACTTACTAAAGCAGTATCATTAAGCATTAACATTTATTTGAAATACATGTATTTGGTACTTGCTACCTTTTGGGCCCTATTTTAACGATCTAAACACAAAGTGTAAAGCGCATGGCGCAGGTGCACTCAGGGCGTGTCCGAATCCACTTTTGCTATCTTAACGACGAAAAAACTTTAAAAGCCAGTTGTAGGCGTGTTTGTGTGCTGCGGTGCATCCCTGTGTTTAATAAGCAGCGTGTACGTGTGTTGCGGACCCGCCTATACTAACCCACTCTTTAAACAACAAAGAAAAAACATTGCGCCAGACTTTAGACCAGGTTTGAGTTGGTCTATGACGCAATCTATTTTCAGCTCCTTAAAATAGCAATGAGCCAACAATGCGCCTGAACACACCTCTTTTTTAGACCAGCACGCCCATGGGCGCACTAATGGGCGCGAATGCATTTGCTAATTAAACGAAGTGGCGCTGGACTGAAACTAGCAAACACACTTACGTCTCATTGCGCCGGGTGTATGACAGGGCCCTTAATCTTTACTCTTTCCTTTCATTCTTCTCATGGCTTTGGAAAACTTGTCTCGGATGTTTCTCTGCGTCGCTTTTTGCATAACTCCTGGTCGTCGACACCAAGCTTCGTTGCTATTTCTTTCTAGGAATTAATGCTTTCTCTGAATCTTTAAAGTCTCTCCACGAGTGATCTTACAGGTGTGGATATATCTGTGCAGCTCAACTATTCGACACTCCAGTGTATTTATGTTGCTAGTGACTAGGCCAGAGATGTTGTTCTCTCTTGCCTGACCTCCGTTGAATGAGAAACGTACCAGGGAAAAAATAGAAATAAATTGCATGTCAAAGAAGGTGGAGTTTCAGAACACACCCACCGATTGTGTGACCACCACGGACCAATAGAAACTCAAAGGTGTTTAGGAGCCGAAACGAACTCCCCCAGAAAGTTTGCTTTGGTCAGCTGTTTCGAACTGCTGAAACAAATTTAAAACGAACTTCATTTCGGCCTGATTTTGTTCATAATGACGTCATATCAGTTTATTCTTCGATTTCGTTTCACGTATATTGGGACCTTAATTGTGTTTGTGTTTGGAATGGCATTGGGGTGAGTAAATTATGAAAATGATGTAAATTTTTGTTCCTTTAAATCTAGGGTCTATGACACATTCTCTCTCTGTCATCCTCTCGGTCTTTGGATGTGTGCAAATGTTCTTCTTCCTGGTATAAGGTCAGATCTTGCAAGACCTCAAGGGATGAACTGAATAAAGTACACAATGCAGAGGATTTTAACATGGGAAATGCATCTGCTCCATTATCAGTCTCATTTGTGCCATGATGCTCTGCCCTCGGTCAGATACACGAACTCCATCAGGGCAAGAGGAGATGCAAGAAGTTTCTCTGTCATGATGTGCCATTTGAAGAGGCAGCTACACACATCCAATTACACACACACACACACACACTCTTTGATATCTACAGGGGAATGAGAACAAGTGCAGTAAAACGTCTGCTCAACATGTTGTTTAGAGTGGCTTGCATTTGGGACCAGATCTGAGCAATTCAAGTTCTGATTAGACCATCTCAAACTTATTCAGTTCAATTCAATTCAAGTTTATTTGTATAGCGCTTTTTACGATACAAATCATTGCAAGCAATTTTACAGAAAATTAAGTTTCTACAATATTTAGTAGTAGCTTATAAGTGGTGATCAGTTTATGTGCAAATGACAGGAACTTTCAAAAAAATTTATACAAGACATACTCAACCAGACGATGAACACCATTAACAGCAATTATAATGTGATTGCATAGTAAGTAGCAATATTTGTTAGTTCTGTTTGTTGATTCAGGGTTAGCATCATCTGAGGTCCTCTAAGGGGTCAGCATCATCTTTTCTCAGGTGTTCTGGATCCAGACTGGAGCTTGTGTAAATCCTAGTTACCACGGGATGTAAAACCCATCATAAACAGAGAAACAAATAGAGACATCATTAGCATAGCTGCTGTTCCAACAAAGTAAAATTAATTAGTTTAACCCAAGCTAAAGAACAAGAATGCACATTTTAGCAGATACAACTGCAGTCCCAAATAATGAGATGCATTATTTACAGAGAGTTAAGAGTGAGGCTTTCAGAGAGAAAGAAGGAGTTGAAGGATGACTTGCTAGGTTAGTGACCACTAACATTTAAGGACTGCAGAAGTTATTGTATGCCTATGATAGCATTGTATTGTTATCATAAAATGCGATTATAGGCGTTTGTATTTAGTTTTCCCTGCATTGCATCATTGAAACATATATCATTATCACATGGCTCTGTGGAATTCTTGATTCTGATTGGTCAGTTGCAACATTCCGAGGTACTGTATGTTATCCCTCGATGCTGATAACACAGGCTCATCCAGGTAACTGAAGTCAGCGCTGTACTCTTGCTAGGAACAGTGTTCTTGGTGGAAGCTTTGCGTTTGTTTAGCTAATACAATTTTAAAACTCAAAATGGAGTAAAGTTATTAAATTATGTCATCCTGGTATTGTGGACTCGCTTTCTCATTTCATACAAAAGCAGCTGCTGCCATTTTGCTATGGTTGTTTTGCACACTGTAATGGATTATAAGATAACTAACAAACGATTTAAAAAAAAAAAATGTCTTAAATCTTTTATTGCCTTAATTATTTATGTGGTGAAATGTTGTGTAATAAGTGGTTTGACAGCACCGTTTCCCTGAAATGTCTGTCTAGTTTGAACTTGCTGCTTGCCTGCAACTGCTGTGTTCACGGAAGCTTTGCTTTCAACTCAAATAAACATTTACCTATTTTGACATTATAATGTTTGATTTAAAAAAAAATTCTATGCGTTATCTTGTGCCATATTCAACTTATTTTGAAGGTTTTTGTAACTCTACAAAATATCATGAGAATAGTAAAAACTAGGAATGAATTCTTAGAAAGTAAATTATACAGTAATTCATAGTTTTTGCTTGCAGTAATGATAAGTTGCATTTTTAGCTTGAATGAAAAGGTAATTTACATTTAACAAATTAGTCTTTTTTCGTTGTTGTTTTGTTTTTACGTTAATCTTTTATGAAAAATGTACATTGCCAGTCTCTGAGCCTGGTTTGCTTAAAATTTAAAATATATGTTACAGTGACTTTACCCAAACTTATACTTTAAAGTCTTAAATCATCATAATTTACCTAATTTAATTGAATCATAAAAAAGTTTAAGTATATTGTATTGTATTACAATTTAAATAGTTCTCACTATGAATTTATCTGATTTTTTAATTGTTGAGAAGTTGTTAGGTTTAGGCTCAGAAATGTTTAAATAATAGAAAAAAAAATTATGTTTACATTTCTAAAGTGGTGCATTGCTAAATACTTTTACATTTTAGATGCTGTCAAAATGTCCATATTTAGTTTTAGTGTATATCCAAAATACAAAATATATGTGTAAAAGTTATTTTTGAATACTAATGAAATCAGACTGCTATTTGCTCTGTTTGTTACTAAAAAAGAACGAGCCTGTCCTCCAACAAAAAACAACCATATAGGTCGTTTGTGCAAGCACCTTATTACGACCTATATTTACGCTTTAAAGTTAAGCGCCCTCTAGCGGGCGTAAAAATAATGACAGTATCGCTTTGCGTCTGTCGTCATGAAATGACGTATAACGTCATTACCAATCAAAATGCACGTTTATTTAAATGCAATGTGTGGGCTTTTTACACCGATCTCACAGTATTTCCTACATATTTTACTATGTGGCTTATTCGTTCGAATGACCACACCTAACCCCACCCCTAAACCTAACCCTCACAGAAATCATGCTAAATTATGATTTATTGAGCATATACATTTTCGTGCACATCCGTTCCCTGGGATCGAACCCATGATAGCATGAGCTACATGAAACACAAATCAGAGTGCAAATAAAAGAGTACAAAACATTAATATGAAAACGACCTTTTGCCGATAGGGGCGCAATTGTAGTATACGCTCTGATGGGTCGTATTTCAGGGATTTGGACAAACGACCTATACGAGCGTATTGGTTGGAGGACAGGTTGGGTGAAGCGGCTAAAGAAACCTGCTAGGAACACCAGCCTACCAGCATCCAGAACACAACATATGATAGTGACCCAGAATCCTGTAGCATTTTTCTGGTGGAAGGTTGTGCTCAGATCCCTGTCTGGGTATCAAACACAAGCGCTCACAGCCGCAGGTGTTCTTCTCTAACAGCTCCATGTCTCTGCGGTGGCTGTGATGATGGGGAACAAGGACTGCATAGCTGTAGGTGGCACAGGCCATGTCCTTTTCTCTCTGCCTCTAGTGGGCCTCAGGCACTCAGGGCAACGCGGTATCTCATCTACTGTGCTCTGGACTTCTGCCCATCCATCTGCTGCCCCTCCTGCAGCTGCCAATCATCTCAGACAAAAGTTCCTGACCAGGAACCTGCAACCTCTGATGGACCAGTGCAGCATCATGCTAGTTAGCATGCTAATTACTAGGTTTTCCTACCTCATTATGAAAATGTATATTTTTTCTTGCAAAATAACCAGTTTAACTGTAGTATTTGTACAAAGACCATAGTAACCAAAGGTAAAAATATGCATGGTCCCTTATTATCATGCATAGATTATTGTAACTATGGTTTCTATACTACTAACCCCAGTACAATTCAAACATTGCATTCAATTTAAAGTGTCACATAACAGATACATATAAAAAGTGTGGATAGCTAAAATGTCTTTGTGGTCTTGGCTAGTTTATGCTGATTAGTGATGATTTGGTGCTGGTTTGGTAAATTAACTGTAGCTGGTAAACAAAGAAAAATAGTAATACTGTGAAATATTATTACAATTTAAAATTGCTGTTTTCTATGTGAATTTCTGTTAAAGAGTAATTTATTTCTGTGATGCTCCGCTGTATTTTCAGCATCATTTCTCTTTAGTCTTCAGTGTCACATGATCTTCAGAAATCATGAAAATATGATAATTTACTGCTCAAGAAACATTTCTGATTAATTTCTAATTTTTCTGAACTTTTCAGATTTTTGATTAACAGAGAGTTTAAAAGAACATAATTTATTTGAAATAGAAAACCTATTTTTAATGTTAGAAATGTGCTGTCACTTTTAATTAATTTAAAACATCCTTGCTGAATAACTATACAAATAAAAATAAATAAATAAAAACAGTAGTTAAAAAAAAGTGTCAAAAATGGCAGGTTCATCATCATGTTCAGGGTTCCTTGGCATCAAAAAGTTAAATAATTCCTAAACTATACAACTTAGTGATGTTAAGGTCGGTCTGAAGATGTTTCACCTCTTATCCGATCAACTTCGTCAGTGAAGACATTCCCTTTACTTTAGCTCCAGCTGTATGTTAGCAGCTTTTTTAAGAGACTGAGAGTAATAAACATGCATGGCATCGGTGCCCTCGTGGACAGATGAGGGTCTGACACAGAGTATAATTAATTCTGGAGTTTTCAGTCAGTGTTGGTTGAGAAGATGGCAGTGCTGATTGCACTGATGACATTTTCACTATATATTACGCTGTCTGCTGTCTCTCTGATAAAACCCATCAATATCGTTAGCCTCTCCATATAAACAGACAGCATCTTACCAGGCTCTTTGTTTTGCTGTTCATTTCATTAAAACAGTATACAGGTTGTGTGTGTTTGTTGCACTTTTTAGACCTTATATGACATTTTCTTTGACATTAGCGATTAATCAGCCAAGCACAAGGCTTTTGTCTCTGAACCACCGCTATTGATCTTGAGTTCAGTGAGTTCTCATGAAACTCGTGTTCCTTTGATTCCAAGAAAAAAACCTGAAGTGACTCAACAGTGTCACTTAGAGAACGGTTTTCATGGTTTACCTCATAGTGTCTCTCAGTACTTGAAAAAGGTATGACACAACCGGAAGCCCATTTTGAAAAACACTTAAACAGACTAAAAGGATGGATCCACTCAAACTTATCAAAAGCAATGGGTGACTAAGCTATTTTTTTAGAAAGCTCAAACCAGAGTTTCTGGACTTTGGGGAAATGACAACAAGATGAATGTTGCTGGCTACGCTAAATCTGCCGTTGTTTAAAGGTTGAAGACATGACAACATGATATGTCTCATGAAAGATCACCAGCATTCTCCTTTATGTGAACTCCTTGCTATGTTCACACTTTACTTCTTGCTCTGTCTTTCCCCCATCGCTTCTCGTTTTCAAATAATCCTGTTTTTCTTCTAGTCTTCAAAGCAAAACTTGACTCTGTGCTCCAGACACTGCATGGGGCCTATCATCTACTACGCTAAATGTCTCCAGTAATGCACAGCCTCTTTCTAGCGCGGTCTGAATTCAATCAACAAGATTTAAGAATTGTCCTCGACCCAACTATGGCATGCATCAAATGTCCCTTTCTAGCTGTTCCAAGAGCCCATTGTGTGTAAATGTACGATACAAAAGAGATTTAGTGGCTACATTCGTTAGCTTTCCTCATGAAGCCTGGGAAAATACAGCCAGGAGCTGCTCTGTAGAGTTTAGGGAAGGAAAAATAAATAAAAAATTGAAATGTAAAAATCCAGATCAAGTGGCAAGCTGGTTATGTTCATCTCCACAAACTAAGTATAGGTAGTCTACCAGCTCAGACCAAGGTGGTCTTCCAAGTTAAACTCAGCCTTACAAGGGGCTCAGCCAAAGCTAATTAAAAGCCCCTGCTGACAGATGTCAACAACATCATCTGGTTATCCATTGATGGCCATTCCAAATTATACCTTATGACTAAATTGCATCGTATATACCACTGATATTACATTATAGTACAATAGAAGTTTCGCCAGTGTTTGCGTATCCTGGAAGTCTCTTAACAGTAATGGGTGTTTTTTTTTTTGTGATGGTCTCAGCATTGTCATTGCATTTTTTTTTCAATGGCTCCATTTGATTGGTTATAGCTCAGATGACTGGCTTGAAAAGTTCTGACATATCAGATGGCAGCTTTAGCATTTGCTAAATTAATTTCGTTTATTTGGGGTCCTTTTGGAAAATCAAATAACGTGCAAAAACACCATCATAATGCCATAATTAGGAATGGGAAACTCTATTTTCTTTTGGACCTTAGTTTCTGATATTTTGGGGAGTCAAAACATGTTGGATGCAATATCATGTAGATGACAGTAAATTTGCTTAAATAAATGACCATTATTATTTTTCCATTAACAATAAAAACAGCATAGTTGCATGTAAAAATGGGATAGTATTGTGCAATTATGAACAATTCAGTTTTCAGCACAGTCATGGATTTAGTAAAAACAAAGCAGAAACACACCTGAAACACCTTTTTTTAAGGGGAGTAATGTAATTATGACTTCCCAACTGCCTAATGCAAAAAGTGTTCGGTAGTTCCCCGCTCTCCCCTACTAACTACTGCATACCAGATACACCCCACAAGGGGTGTACATTGGACCTGCCATTTTGGAGATGCCCTGATCCAGTCGTCTGGCCATCGCTATTTGGCCTTTGTCAGAATCACAAATCTCTTTTAACTTTTTTACTCCATTTTTCCTGCTTCCAATACCTGATATTCAAGATCTGACTATTCCCTTGTGGCGTAATACAGGTGTGTCCTTTACAGGTGCATTGTAAGGATATAATCAATATTGAATTTTCTGTGTAGTTATTTGTGTTTATTTCTCAAAATATATACTTTGTCACTTCCTTATGTTTCCATCTTAAATACATGACATGCCACAATAGCACCCTACTTGGAGGTACAATTTTCCCAGGTGCACTTGTTGGTTGCATTAAACGCACCATTATAGATATCTCTGGACCCCAGCTGAAAGTCCATCTGATCAACTGCATAAACCAGCTTTGACCATGTAAGATAAGCTACCACCAGATGTTAGCCAGCAGGAATAAAGTCAATCCGTATGTTTCAGAAACAACACAACCGCATTAATGTTCCAGATGATACGCTCTCATGTTTGCATTCATCTCATTTAGAACATCACTGAAGAAACTTTAGCCTCCGTGGGCCTGCACCTTATTCCCGTCTTCATTTTTATTGTTACTGCTGTTCTAAACACTTAAAGTACAGTATCTCCACCGCAGAGATAAAGAGAGAAGACATACACAGTAAGATAAATGTCACAACACTTCCCATTTTCCTCTCTGTGCTCAGATAAGACCCGGCACAGATGAAAGCCCGTGCTGAAATAAAACAGGGAAGCATATCTGTTCTGTTCTAGATAGCATCTGCAGGGATACAAACAGAGGACAGAGCTGTTTAAGATGAATATGACAACTCCTATGGAGATTCTCACACATCTATTCAAAGACGTGAGATGTGACGCCTCATATTTATCAGTCCTCATTGTCAAAATGCATTCTTCAAATCAGCTCAAACGTGTTTGCTTTTCAGGAGAAGAATAAACGCAGCTGAGGGGAGGAAAGAAGAAAACACAATCCAATTACATTAAACCGTCCTCTTGTGTGATCTATATCTAAACAAACACATTGATCTAAGAAATTAAGATATGGAAAGCTATAGAGCTCTTACTCTTTTATCCAAATAGCCAAGGGGGGATTCTCTCCCACTTTCAGAGGAAGCGTAGGAACAATAAAAAAGCTCCACCCAATAGAAATCTTTGCCAGAAACTCTCTAAAAAAAAAGTGCTGGAAGTTCCTTGAGGTGAGAAACAATCTTTGGTGATTTATTGCTCTTTAAATGCAGACTTTCAACACGACTGCTCTGCAGTTGAGAGGAAAAAACTTTCCCTTCCATGAGTTACATAAAAACACTAAAACCCAATCAGGGAGTTATCAGAAGGAGAAAATCTCACTCATATCTGTCGTTGGCAGCATATTAATCTAAATTTAGTGGATACCCTGCTAAAAACAACAACCTTAAACCAGTCTGAGCTGGTCTTCGTCCTGGCCAGGCTGTTTAGGCTGGTTTGTTTTGTTAATTTTTGAAGGACTTCCAGGTTTTTGTCAGCTTGACCGGGGCTGAGAGACCAGAGAACCCCAGTAGACTGATTTAAGCTAGTTTTTCAGGATGGTAACTGCCAGAATGTTATCTTATCTGAGGTGATTTGTGGTCTCGTGTCTGTGTTGAACTTATTAAACACTGGGAGGGTTTTAATTAAAAGTGTTTGACTAAGAGGCTGAAGAAATGAAAGAGCGATAGCAGGTGTTTTGACAAGCTGTAATTATTAGTTTTGGGAGTGAAAGTTTTGAAGGACAAACATTCTTTCAAAGCTCATCTGTCTCTTACGGCACTGATATGAATAGAGTTGAGTCTTTCCAACTGTTTGCTTTCCACTGGTTATACGGCATTACTGCACCGTCTATTCATCTTTTTTCTTCTATTTTTCCCCCTTTTAAAGTAATTGTATACACAAAAATAAAAATTAGAATAGGAAAAGAAAGGTGACATTTTGTTAAATATTGACAAATTGTTCTTAAACTAATGCTTTTTCCAAAGCATTTACATAAGTATGCGTTTTTATCAGTTTGTGCATTTTCTAGAAATCAAACCTTGAGTTGCTTGTAAAATGCTCTACTGTTTGAGCTACAGGATTGTGCTTTTCTTTGTCCATTTTTTGCTCCATAATATTTTAGATTATGCTCCACAGAAGAAACAAAATCATGTGGGTTTAAAAATAATGACAATGAACAAATGATGACAATTACTATCTTTGAACACAATACCCATGTGCAAAATAAGTATATTGTTTAACATGTTTTATTGCTTATAATTACAGAAATAATATGCTTTAAAATTATATATTGAGGAACTGAAAATTGAATGTCATTTACAATTAAATATATAATAGTTTCAAATTATATTCTGTGCAATTAGCTCTTAAATCACCCACTTAAGGAAGATAAATAGTATGATATTTCATAATTACATCTATTGTCTTGGAAATACGGTTCAAGTATTGTTAAATGCACAGACAAGCATCCATAGTAAACTAAGGTTTTATGTAATCACTATTGAAGCTTGTATGCCAGGTATTTTAATATATTTGAATATTTAAATTTGTGATGGGTGCAATTTAGTCCATACCTAATGAGCTTTTGAAATTTAAAGGTTAATAGAGTACATTTTACAAGATAATTACTTTTTTAATAATTCCTCACAATTCAATGTGTTATTTGCTGTTTCGCTGTTTTTATATATATATATATATATATATATATATATATATATATATATATGGGTCAAAGACGAAAAAGTGTTTAAGCATAAAAGAAAAGTGTAATATTGCTTTGAACTGCAGTACCCCCCCCCCCCCCCCCCCAAAAATGCAAAAAGTTTTCTGTTTTATTTAATTGCAATTTTGTTTTAGTTTTTCTGAGCAAAAAATAAATATCATACTTTTTTCCCTGATTTACAGAGGACACCCAGTAAAATGGCATTCAGTGTATCAATCTTGTCAGGCATATTTTCAACAAAAATCAATTTATGACATATTAAAAGACTAATTACTTTCACCCCAAATACTAATGAGTTGTAATTTTAAATTTTTAACATTTGCCACTATCCTAGGTTTTGCCCATTTGTCAGTAAGAATTTTGTACTAATTTAAAACGCAATAAAATGTAGTATGCTCCATTATTCATTTAGATATTTTAATATGTACACGTCAGAATAAGCATGTTGTTTGAATTTTTGCATAAATATTTTGTTACACTGAATGACAATGTAACATTATTTTAACCAAATTTTGACATTTTATTCTCCAAAAACTTATTTAAAGCTTAAAAGTAGACATTTTGCTTACATTTAATGTGCTTTCTATGGACACAAAATCACTTTTGTACATTTTTCTTGATGCGGACATCTTAACGTCTTTGACCCGTATACACCAAATAACACATTACAATTAAAATTATAATCAAGTACTTACCTGCTGCATGGTGTGTATGAGACTGAGTAAATGAACTTTCATGAACTTTTGTGCAAAGTGCAATTTTATGTACTTACAGTATGAGTGTACTCTCTTGAAGTACATGTGAGTGGCCTAAAATTATTTTTATTTTTTTTTCTAAATATTTTTTTATGATTTGAAGTACACTACAAGTGCACATTCAATACAATTAGTGAACAGTCTGGTTGCTGCTCTTGTGTGGGATATTTCCGACTCATTCATTGGTTAATCACAGCTGTAGGAGGGACTGAGATCCTCCCCTGAACTAGACACCATCTGTTTTCTAGTGCCCTAAAAAGCTCTCTGAACAACAGAGGGGGATTCAAGATGCACTGCTTGTCAGTACAGCATCACATGAGATGATGCCATAGGAACTCATTGGTCTATGCTCGTCTCCATGGCAACCACAACAAATCCACATTGTTACACTCCCTGCGTGATTCTGCAGGAATCACAAGCTGCACTAATGTGCAGTTAAATGCAATCCAGTGGCAGAGTGAACACAATGTGCCAGAGTTCAACAGATTCACAATAGCTCTGGAAGTCAAGTTGATTGGTTAAATTGCTCTTGCACTTGTATGTGTTTTATGGGATGTAAATGTTTCTTTGTGGGGTTCCAAAGAGAGATGAATGTATCTGAATCTTAATTCAAATGAAGATATTATTGTTACTTCTCAGTAGCTCCATTAACCGGTATGGAATAAATGAACAGTAAACAGAATATTATGGACTGATGGATCTCTATCACATACAAATGAGTCAAAGACGTGAATGGGTTTTCAACACACTGACATTAAAAGACTATTTAAGGATCACTGTTTAGCCTCTAAAAACTAATTCATTTTCATTTGACATTTTTACCAATCTTTGCCACTGTTCTTCAAACCACTAAAGTTTTTTTAATAATTTAAAATGAAATAAAATTAAGTAAGATCACTTTTTTATTTGACATATTTTAATAAGTGCAGCTCCTTTTGTGTTTTTACATAATTTTTTATCTGTTAGACTGAATGACCATGGAACATTATTTCACTTATATTTTGACATTTTATTTTCACAAAGGTTATTTGAAAAATTAAAGTAGACACTTTACTTGCATTTAAATGAAATATAAAATTACATTGATTTAATTTGCTGCAGACAGCAGACTGGGACATGTTATCTTCAACCCATTTAACTTTTACTTACATTTAAATATACTGACTTACAATTAAAAAGGTGCAATGCTCTAAACAAAAAGTGAAATAATCATAAAAACTTTTTTTTTAATTACACTAGCAGTTAAATTTGTTCGATAACTAATATTTTTAATTAATACTCAATTATTATATTTTAAAAGGATGCGTTCAGTTGGTCATAAGTGACAGTAAAGACATTCATAACGTTACAAAACATTTCTATTTCAAATGAATGCTTTTTTTTTTATTTCTGTTCATCTGTGAATCCTGGGAAATAAAATGTATCACAGTTGTCACAAAATATTGAGCAGCACAAATGTGTTCAACACTGATAATAATCAGAAATGTTTCTTGAGCAGTAAATCATCATATTATTATGATTTCTGAAGATCATGTGACACTGAAGACGGTTCATGACAGTTTTGAAGAAAAGAAAAAAAGAAAAGAAACATGCTTGACATGTCCTGTACTACTCAACAAATAGATATACATTAGCGAAACATCCATCTCAAGGAGAATATATTTGACAGCAAATGTTTCTGTTGTGTTTCTCCTATGGCCTGGAGGATGAACAGTCTCATATGGAGGCTATGACTACAAAATCAGCCCACTTTTATGATTTGCCTCTCCTTCCAAATGACAAACAGATACAAGGACACTTCAGGTAATCATGTAATCATGTGAACATGCTCTTTAGATGAGCCAATTTCCTCTGTGTTTTGCTTCTGTCCTGCTCTGCATCTCCATCATACCTGATATCCTATAAACATAAGAGACAAATAGACAGGCTGGTTATATGGCATATATTCCTCGATCTGTCATTGCATGTACGGTATGTGAGCGTATCTAACCGCTGCTTTGTCTAAAAGAGAGACTGTAAACAATGCACAAAACAATTGCACAGATTCTGCAATGATTGGCTCCATTACTCTGATATAAAGCCAGCAGCTCTTCATACAGTGAAGAGCCACTAGTGTACAACTCTGTAATAGTGCTTAACAAAGCACTCATTAATACCTGCTGGATGTGGTTAATTAGCTAACGCATGGAAAGTCATTTTTAATAAGGAGATATGGAATAATTGTTTCTTTTGTGCGTATTGTCATGCCAGTGAAGAATAAATATTTCCAGGCTCAGGGGAGTGAATAACCTCCACACCTCTTTTATCTGCTGTACTGAAAATACAGGACTGATCTGATGTTGTGGAGAAAATGAAGATTAAAAAAAAAAAATAGTTGGTCTAAAAAAATACTTTTATTTAGACTACATATATATAATTTACAATCTGCTCAGATTTATCTTTTACCCACTGTCCACCAAAATGGTCATGTTTACTTGTATTTTGGACATTTGTATTTTTGGAAACCCCCTGAGTTTCCATTTCATTAAACAATGATGTAACTGACTGAATTACTTCATAAACTGCCCACAACATTTAAGACAAACTCATTTTAACATCCAAAATATTTTTGGTCAGCCTCTCATCATGATTTTTGTTTAACAGTCAGAAGATACATATTTAAATACATAATGCATAACATTGTTAATTCACACAATATTGTGAGTATAGCAGAATATTTTGTTGATCAGATATTATTTTCTGAAAGAATAGGCTACAGATTATTTTAGGACATAATCCCACATCTCTCCACAGGGGTTAGGGTTTCTGGTTCAAAACAAGATTATTGTCATTAACTAAACCTTAACCTATTATGCACTATTAATGTTAACTGTTTACGTAAATTTTATTTAATTAAATTTTTTTTTTTGCAAAATAAAAATGTAATCTTTAAAAAAATACTATATATATATATATATATATATTAGAAATGTTTTCTTCTCAAACTGTAATCAAGTTTAAAGCAAAAATGAATGAATGAATGAAAATATATAAAAACTAATGCTAAAACTGAAAAACATTAAACCCCAAAATTACAAAGCACATAACAAAATTACTAAAAACGAAACTTAAATGAGAAATAAAATATAAACATAAAAAGCTATTTCAAAATATGAATAAAAACTACAATTGTATGTAAATAACACTTAAAAAAAAAAAAAGTTCTCAACCAGTGTTTCAAGGGCCTGTGTGGAGCCAATTTTTCCAGCCCAGACCTGCTTTTCCTCCGTAACATGTGGAACAGGTCCAGATCAGAGAGAGAGAGAGAAAAAACACTTGAAATTGTATACCACAAACAACACGAAGAAGCCAAACTGGAAGCATGAGTGAATCTGTTGAAGATGTACTGTTGAGAGTCTGTGAGTGTTTTCTGGGGACAGGTGTTGATACAGAGGGCAGGTGAGGAGTGAAACAGAGGAGAATGCTAATCAAAGTCAGGATTAGCAGGCTTTTAAACTCATGACCGTTTCCAGCTGATAATTGTGCTCTGCTAAACACTTCGGGACGTGGCTGAACCCCTCCTAAAGCAGCTTTCCCCAAGGTTCATGCAGACAGGAGCCAAATCACTGCAGTGCATTAAAAACTCTGTCCAAAAGCATGATAGCTGGGAACAAGCGTGCCTCACATACGCACCGTCTGCATGGAGATCCATATTATCCCTTCATGTGGCACCTTTACCTTATGAGGAAGTCCTGAAGGCTTTGCAAATGGAGGTCAAGGGTTAATCTGGAGCGGAGAAGGGTGATCCCTACTCCATGACCCATCATCCTCTGAGTTTTTAGTGGGAGAATAGAGAATCAAGAACTTCGCTTCTCTGATTACGTTCAGGAAAATGGTATTTCTGAAGTCGATGGCCAAACCTGGAGAACATTAGCAAGAAAGTCTGAGAAGAGGAATGAGAAGAATGTGAAGCAATCATCAAGTGGAGGCAGTGTGTGTGTGTGTGTGTGTGTGTGTGTGTGTGTGTCAGTCAGGTCTTGGCTCACACCTGCTGGAGTCTGGCACAGATGGGCTGCTTATTATTAAAAACTCATGACACATCTTTTATCTGGTCAGCTTCACAGAAGTGTCTTTCAACTGCTCCTCAATGACAGTATAATTAAAAACCTGATCAAAGTTTGGACAAACCAAAATAAACAATATTTGTGCATTTTCCCAAGAAAATGTTAGTGGTTTTTGTCTGTGCAGATGTTGTTGCCATGATGCTAAGTTGTGGATGGAGGTTTCTAGTGCATTGTTATGGTGTTCTGGCTGCTTCTTTACACTGTAAAAAAATATTAAATCCCAATTTATATTAGGTGTCTCTAACGACTATAAACTATAAAATGTTAGGTACACTCTCAGTAAAACAAAACTGTCATTAGAGTGGTACATTTTCAAAAGGTGCTATATGCACTTTTAAACGGTAAATAAGATACAGAGGAGTAACTACAGCAATTAAATACAAAAGAAATATAAGTACATTGTAAAACCATGCATGTACTGTACATTGTATCAAATGATTAACTTAAATGAAAGTACTGTAAATAATAGTACATAATAATAAAAGCAGTCAATATAAAGTGGCTGCAAATATTTTTGAAGTATTAAATAAAAATTATATATATATACACACACACACACACACACACAAATTATATGTATACAATTGGTGTATGTTTTAAAAAAAAAAAAAAAAACTATTTTAGTCTTTCTACTTAAAAATTTCACAATGAATTTAATCTGTTACTTGCTGTAACTTTGTAATTATTTGTGACATTTACTACAGTAGCTATTTCTGATTGCCTGATTTTCTTATTGAAATATATATTTACAGGTATTTGTCTGTATTTTAAATTATGCATTGTATTAGTGTTTTAGGATTGAAGTAAATGTCTGTAAATTTAAAGCGATAGTTCACTTTCAAATTAAATTTTGATATGTTTTAGCTCACCTCAAGGACATCCAAGATGTAGGTTTCTCTGTTTCCGCAGTATTTCCCATTTTGATATTTTTAGGTCAAACCGTTCTTGTCTGTGACTCATATAATGGAGGTCTATGGTCACCACCTCAAAGAGCATGCAAAGAGGAGTCCAAATTAAACAATTCCCCATCATAAGTATACATTGAAGACCTAAGACACGAAACGAGCGGTTTGTGTAAGAAAATGAACAGTATTTATATCGTTTTTACCTCTTGTACACAACCACGTTTAACTGATCTGAGGGCGCGAGTGCTTCCTGATGTGACGTGAGCGCGCGCTCTGGCTTAGTCTGCGCAAGCGCGGAAAGCGCCGGAAGTTATCTCTCACGCGTTCACGTCACTTATTGTTTACTGTTTACCACATGATACGCCACCAATCTGCACATATGCTCTCCACTTCTGTTGGCACATTGCTCACAACACTTGCTACTAAAACACCACCAATTTTGAAGAGATCTCTGTCTCTGAGGCTTGAAGATGTGCTGCTGCAGCGGATCACTCCTGAGTACTTGATCAAGTTTCAAGTTTTTATTTATTTATGTAGCACATTTAAAAACAGCAAACAGGGCTGACCAAAGTGCTGAACAATACACAAGATACAAAGCAAGGACATAACCACACATTCATGACAAAAGCTCACAATGTATTAAAAGCTAAAGAAAAGAAGTAGGTTTTAAGAGAGGATTTAAAAACAGTTAGAGATTGAGCTGCTCTGATGTAAAATGGAAGGCTGTTCCACAGCCTAGGGCCAGCGATCGCAAAGGCTCTGTCTCTTCTATTCTTTAACCGTGATCTGGGGACAGACAAAAGTTTCTGGTCACCAGACCTCAGATTTCGTGTGGGATTATGTGGACAGAGAAGCTCGGACAAATAGCTTGGTGCCAGATTATTTACGGATTTAAAAACAAAGATAAGAATTTTAAATTCAATTCTAAAATGCACTGGTAGCCAATGCAGCGATTTTAAAATAGGTGAAACATGATCAAATTTGCGTTTTCTTTTGAGGAACTTTGCAGCAGCATTCTGGACTAATTGGAGACGAGCAATAGAGTGTTTGGGTATGCCATAGTAGAGGGAGTTGCAATAATCCAACCGCGATGTAATGAGTGCATGGACAGCAATCTCTAAGGTTTTCTCAGAAAGAGAGGATCTGATTGATCTTAGAGAGAAGACGTAGCTGGAAAAAACAAGAACTAATCACCGCATTAATTTGTTTTTCAAATTTGAAGTTCTGATCCCAGAAAACACCTAGGTTTTTAATGCAAGATGAAGCTGGAGAGAGGTGATCCAGATCAATGTTACTGCTATTAAAGTTGTCATGGGGGCCAAAGACTATAACCTCGGTTTTGGATTCATTCTGAAATAAGAAATTTTGAGAAAACCACATTTTTACTTCTTCTAGGCATGCAAAAAGAGATTTCAGAGCAGTATCTTTGTTGCGTTTCAGAGGCAAATAAATTTGTGTATCATCTGCATAGCAGTGAAATGATACACCATGCTTTCTGAAAATGGAGCCCAGAGGAAGTAAATACAGGGGAAAAAGAATGGGTGCGAGAATAGACCCCTGCGGCACTCCACAGGAGAGTTGAACAGGCGAGGAGGAAAAATTACCAAGTTTAACAGAGAAACTTCTATTTGTTAGATATGATTTAAACCAACTGAGGACAGTTCCCTGGATGCCCACAAGATATTCTAGTCGGGATAAAAGAGTTTTATGATCAACTGTATCAAAAGCCGAGGTTAAGTCTAGCAGTATTAGGATCACTGAGTCACCAGCGTCAGTCGCTAACAGTATATCATTAGAGACCCTTAATAAAGCAGATTCGGTGCTGTGCAGAGGCTTAAAACCAGACTGGAAAGTTTCAAGAATTTGATTTGAGCTAAGAAAAGACTGGAGTTGATTAAGAACCGTTTTCTCCAATGCTTTTGTAATAAAAGGTAGTGTCGAGATCGGTCAAAATTATTAAAATCCTTGTCATCAAGTGAAGGTTTCTTGAGAAGAGGTGTAACAGTAGCTTGTTTTAGGCTATCAGGGATAGTCCCTGTGCTCAAGCATTTATTCACAAAAGACACCAAACTTGTTCCAACTGAATCAAAAATTTGTTTCAAAATACGGGGAGAAAGAACATCAAGAGAGCAGAAGGAAGGTTTCAAGTGATCAACAATTTCTCTGAGAGACAGAAGAGAATCTGTGTGTTCCGGTTCAAATAAATATGGTTGTGAAAAAAATTCAACGTTGTCTGTTGATATATCGAAATCGTCTTCCATTGTGATTTCCTGTATGTCTAAATATGTTTAGATCTTCACAGTGAAAGGTAACACTTCCGAAATCTCTGTGTAAACCATAGACAGTAAGTGTAAACATTGAGTAACGTACATGCGCGAGAGATCACTTCCGGCGCTTTCCGCGCTTGCGCAGACTAAGCCAGAGCCTGCGCTCACGTCACATCAGGAAGCACTCGCGCCCTCAGATCAGATGGACGTGGTTGTGTACAAGAGGTAAAAACGATATAAATACTGTTCGTTTTCTTACACAAACCGCTCGTTTCGTGTCTTAAGTCATCAGTGTGTACTTACGATGGGGAATTGTTTAATTTGGACTCCTCTTTGCATGCTCTTTGAGGTGGTGACCATAGACCTCCATTATATGAGTCACAGACAAGAACAGTTTGACCTAAAAATATCAAAATGGGAAATACTGCGGAAACAGAGAAACCTACATCTTGGATGCCCTTGAGGTAAGCTAAAACATATCAAAATTTAATTTGAAAGTGAACCATCCCTTTAAAAGAAAATGCACTGGTAACATTATCCGTTTTTCTATGGTTGTTTTTGTGTGTGTGTGTGTGTGTGTATATATATATATATATATATATATATATATGCATACACAAACAAGTCTATAATAATAGGACCTAATGTAGGCCTACTTAAAATGAAGGAATTTTCTGAATTGGGTTTTACATTGGGTTTTAGAGTTTGTTATGTCTGTTGTCTGTTAACTTAACAGAGCGGATAATATTCGAGCAGAAACTGACCAGTTGCTCTCTACAGACTTATTAGTGTAAGTCATAAACATTTTAAATGAGAGTTGAAGTGTTCACCTTCCTTTCTGAAGTCACAGGTAAAAGGCAAAAACAGGCCAAAAGAAACAGAGACATGCAAATTCAAATCCCTCTCATTCAAATGATTTGTGATATTTCTCAAGAACAGGAGAGAAAGAAGTAGAAATGAATTGCACATTAACAGACGACCCGAGCCCATTTGAATTGGAGGCGGCGAACGAAGAAGAGATTAAGAATTTTAATAATCTGCTGGAACGAACCACAATTCATGCCTAATGCCACAACACAACAGCACAGGCCTCCAGGGGCGAGAGAAATTATCTCCATGAAAACACCACCTCACCCGCCTGAGACAAGAGAGAGAGAAACATGTGAGGAAACACGGAAATGAGGAATTATTCTGTTCCTAATTCTTTATATCTGAATAATATTGTCTAATATTGTGTTATGGGTGAACTGACAAAGTTGAAAATTGAAAACCAAAACATGAAAACCAAAGTTTGCTTTACAAAGATTTACATTTTAATTTAAATTCTGTCATTATTTACTCCCAATCACATTGTTCCAAACCCTTCTGACTTTCTGTCTTCAAAAACAACAAGGAATGGGTGGAAGACAGAATGTGTATGATTTTCTATACAATGAAAGTGAATGGAGAAAGATGATATCAAACACCAAAATTGACAAAGCGCACCACAAAAGCAGTCCATGGACCTAGTTCACCAAGATCGATGTCTTCTGAAGCCAAAATGGCAATTCTGTCATCATTTACTCGGCCTCATATCATTCCAGATCCATCTGACTTTCTTTCATTCAAGGAACACAAAAGGAGAAATTCTGAAGAATGTTCAAGCTGTTCTTTCCCATACTATAAAAACAGTGCTGCTGATCTAAAAAAAAAAAAAAAAACATCATAAAATGTTATCATATGATTTATGCTATATATTTAAGTCCTCTAAAGCCATGTGAATGATTTGAATGAAACTTATACTTTTTTTTTTTACGTTACAACATTTTCTGCATGGGCCTCAAATCTCAATTCTGCATATTCAAAATTGCCTAAGAGTACGGATTATGGAAATAACCTACTTGGAAAACCATATACTTACGTGTCAACTGAATGTAATTTTAATTAATAAATGTTTTCCTTGTTTTATTACAATCTTCTTTTCCTTTTTTTTTAAACCAACTTAAGTAGGACACTTACAGTTTTTTCTGATTGCTTAAGCACATTTTTTTGTAACTATTGGCTATTTTTGCAAAACTCTACACACAAATAAGAAAACTTTTCACCCAATTATCAAAACATTGTAGTTCTTTTGCAAAAGCGAACACAGCTAGATTAACTCTTCACACCTTCGTAAAAATGGTGTTTTCGTATCAAACAGTAAACACAAGCCATCATCTACGAAGCACACGATGTGCCAACTACACACTGATGGTATGAATACAAAACATCTGGCTTTTGCTTTCTCTGTGTACAGATGTCAGTTTGAGGTCATACTTTTGTCATAGTGTCATGTAAACATACAAGGATCCAAACTTCAAGTATTGGTGTTTATTCACACTCATCAAAACCAAGACAAAGTCAGAACACAAAATAGTAATTTCACAAAAAAAAAACAAAAAAAAAAAAACACAATCAGCCTACATCATGTCGTCTTTCTGGGTCTGGCCACAAAATTTCGTCCACATCGCATGCGATATCCTCCAGTCCAAGGCACCGGGGAAAATATCTCCTTGAATGCCGTATCCAGGCCTGACATGATGCCTGGTCAATATCTCCACATGCCTCCTCCATTGCCTGTAAAAGGGCTACCTGTTGATGAGGATGACGGTCGTACACTTTCCAGCGCCAGGCAGAGAAGAACTCCTCGATGGGATTGAAGAATGGAGAGTATGGAGGGAGGTTGAGTGCCATGAAGGATGGGTGGTCTGTAAACCAGTTGCGGACCAAAGCAGCCCTATGGAAACTAACATTGTCCCATATGATGACATATCGGGTATGCTCTGGTCTCCGAACAGTGAGCATGTCATGTAAGGTGTCCAGGAATACAATAATGTGTGCAGTGTTGTATGGGCCTATGGTTGCATGATGGTGAACAACACCATTTCGGCTTATAGCTGCACACATGGTTATGTTACCACCACGTTGTCCTGGGACATTGATGATGGCACGGTGTCCAGTAATGTTCCTGCCACGTCTCCTGGTTTTACTGAGGTTAAAACCGGCCTCATCTACAAAAAGTAGCTCATGTCCCACGGCATTTGCTTCTAGTTCCATCACTCTCTGGACAAGACAAAACAAGTGCCACACATCAGGCCCATGCACAGCACTACAGTATGCACTTCCAAATTCAGAACCAATGACACTATAGCTTACCTGCACATAGTCATATCCCAGTTGCTTTACACGTTCTGTGTTTCTCTCGAAAGGAACTCTGTAAATTTGCTTCATTCTTACAGTTTTTTAAGATGCTAGGACACATTTCTCAACACTTAGGTCACTTTTGCAATACTCTTCACACAGTGAGCACAACAGAAGTCTTTGTGGGCTAAACTGAGGATGTATTATCATTGCTTTGGCACAAGATGCATTCAATGACTACATCGCAAATTTCATGAATTCTTTTCTCACTCAGACACAACAACTGCCAAAACTCTTTGTACGTACAGACCAGTTTGCACATGCTTACATACTGTTTTCAAAACTGTTAAACTTATGTTCAAAACAATAACATAATACAAAACTGAATAAGACAGCAATTTGCTACATTTCTACAGTAATATTTTAAAGAAATATATTTTAAATCTTAAAATTAAATGCTATAAAAACAATTGGACAATTAGTAGATTAGCATTACTATTGTATCTGTATCAGTGGATGGTGTGTATACAAATTCTTGTATTTTGGAATTACTCAGTGCAAAAAAATTAAAATAAATAAACGACAAAATATTAACGAATGCTGCATCATGTCTGATTCATTCCAGTAACATATATTGCAGTGATTTATAAACAGAGATGTGTCCTTGTTTTACACAAGAAAACATTGTATAATGCTACATGTTGTTAGTGTTTTTTAGGTCATTGTTTTGTGGGTGACAAACTGTGTTTGTCGGCTGTCAACCTTTGCTAGTGTTCTGGAAGAATGAGTTGATTTGAGACCTGAAGAAAGTGTTTTGGTAGTTGTAGTGCATTTTGAATGTGAAATGAACTGCTTTGCCAAGCTGAAAGTTGGTTAGGAGAACTGTGTGGAGAGTTTTGCAAAAGTGACCTAAGTATTGAGAAATGTGTCCTAGTGTCCTATTGTAGCTCTGATGTCATCAGTTATTCTATTTCTTACTCTTCTTACCCTACCTCTTTCCCCTCCTCGTCCTCTTCTTCACCTCCACGTCCTCTTCCTCTAACTTCCTCTAACCCTCTCGCTTTTTCACCTCCACGTCCTCTCCCTCGGCCTCCTCTGATTCTCTCTCTTCTCACTCTTACTGCTCCTTCCATTGTACTCCACACAGACAGCTGACCTGTGGCTTATTTATAGTGCTTAGGCTGATAGCAAAGTGAACTAATTATCTTAAAGTTTTCACATGTGAAAGTGTGCCAGACAGTTGGCAAAATAGTGTTAATGATAGCCATACATGTGTATAATTTTGCTAGGAGTGTGTTGGAAATTTGGTAATTGAGTGTAAGCAGTGAGTTGTGTTTAAAGTTCTGCAAAAAGAGTGTTGTGCAGTGAATTGTGCCTACAGTTTTGCAAAGTTTGTTACAAAATTGCAAACTGAATGCAAAGCAGTGTTTGTGCTTTTAGTTTTGCAAACTCAGTGAGTGGTTTTGCTATACGTATTAATAGTTTTAGAAATTGTGCTACAAGAATCACGATTAGCGCTTAAGCATTCAGAAAAAACTGTAAGTTAAATTATCAAATATTTTACATATTTTACTAATACACCAAAATAACTATATAATAACTATATATTATCATCAAGTACTTTGTAAGTGCACTTCTTTAAAGTATGCCATAGATATATAGACTAATCTTGTGATGCTTTTTTATAATTCAAGTTGGCCAGGACCATTCATTTTCACTGTATGAAAGACATCATAAAAATAATTGAAAACATCTCTTTGAGTGTTCCTTAGAAGAAAGTCAAACAGGTTTGGAATGACATGAGTGTCAGTAAAAGATGACAGAAGTTTGAGTTTTGCTCACTTATTTCCTTCCAGTGCCCATGATAAAACTGAAGCCATAGAAATAAATCAGAGTGCATCTGCATACATGTGTTGTGTGAGACAGTGAGATTAGAGGCTCGAGCTATAGATGTATACTGCAATCAAGTCTGTGTTTCTCTTTCTCTCACACTTCCCAGAGGAGTCAACAGATGTGTCCCATTCAAAGTGGCACTTTGCATTACCCACACAAATGTTATGGCTCCACAAGATTCATGATAGCCACTATCTCTCTCTCTCTCTCTCTCTCTCTCTCTCTCTCGGCTTCTATAGAGAGTGTATGAAGTGGCTTTAGCTGCTGGTTGATTGGATGTTGAACACACTGTGGTGAACCCTGTGCTGACGGCTCGTGGAGCAAAGAGAGAGGCAGAAGATGAGAGGAGAGCGCTGGAGTGCAGTGAGAGGTCAGGCCAGCTGTTCCTCCTCTGTAGCTTTATTGAGAAAGACTGAGGAGTCCGTGAATTGCATCTGACTCAAAGCGGCAGTAATTCGGTCCACATCACTCTATGCATACAGGGCCATCAGAGAAACACAATCACATCAGTAACATCTGCCGCGTTCAAGTCTCAGACACTAGTGGAAACAGCAAGTGTACTTTATGGAAAACAAATTTTGAGTAACAGAGGACAGAAATAGAAATAATATTTTATATAGTGTGCAGTGTTTGTGTAATATTTCAATGACTTTAAAGATTTTTTTTTTTTCATCAGACACATTAAATTGATCAAAAGTGTCAGTAAAGACATTTATAAAGTTACAGAAGTTTTCTGTTTCAAATAAACTGCTGTTCTTTTGAGCTTTCTATTCATCTGGGAATCCTGAAAAATCAAATGCATGACTGTTTCCACAAAAATATTGTGCAGCACACCTGTGTTCAACATTGATAATAATCAGAAATGTTTCTTGAGCAGTAAATCATCATATTATTCTGATTTCTGAAGATCATGTGACACTGAAGACTGGAGGAATGATGCTGAAAATACAGCGGGGCATCACAGAAATACATTACACTTTAACACAGATTCACACAGAAAACAGATGTTTTAGATTGTAAAAATATTTCACAATATTGCTGTTTTTATTGTACTATTAATTGAAGAAGTTCATCTTTGGTGAGCAGGAGAGAATGAACCTTTTTAAACCGGTTTAAAATACTTTTAGACTGTATATATATATATTAACAATATAAATATTGTTTTTGTGAAGCTGGATCAAATGACATTTTAAAATGCAAACTGACCTTGCCTTTTCACAAAAAGACAACGTATCTGATATTTTAAGATTTATTGACAGCATTGGTTAACTGCTTCTGCTTCTGTTAATTGGCTTCTGCTTGTTGGTTGGAGCACATGACTTTGCATTTATGTTTAAAAATTGTTCAATAATTACACAGTCACAGATGAAAGAAAATCTTTCATGAGTTGACATGAGCTGCAGTTGATGACAAGTTACATTGTTGGGTGAGCTACATACATACAGTAATAGAAACATATCAAAATATTTACAGTCTTATTTGTTGCTTGCATGCACTCAGGAGAAAGAAGAACGACGGATCCTTGTAGAAGAATAGTGAGACACCAATATTCCCCCAGAGTGCTGATATATAGAGTCTGCCACAGGCTGCGGCTCATGATGACATTGTGTGTGTGTGTGTGTGTGTGTGTGTGTGTGTGTGTGTGTGTGTGTGTGTGTGTGTGTGCATGCGCTGGGCTCATCAAAACAAAGACAAACAAATTGACGTAATCATGAAGTTGCCGGTAGGGTGTCATTTGTGTTGCAGAAGCAAATGGGAATATTTGGAGTGATGAGACCTCACCTCGTCATCCATCCACTGCCTGCTCCACACACACACACACACACACACACACACACAGTCACGCACAGCCGTAAGCGCACTACATATGTGTGCGATTCATTTCTCTCCACCTGTGGGGCTTTTATGCTGTTATACTCTTAGCATAGCACCACAACACTGGGAAGACAAGAAGCATCTCATCAAGGGATAATCTTTTTAGATTAATTAAATAATGGACAGCAAACTGGGTTTACTGAACAAACTTCTTCACCTATTCCCTTAATATTCAAAAATGTTATGGATGTTTCTGATTGGATATCTTTTAATGAGCTGATTTACAAACAATGTTGAACACACACCAACAGAGTCCTATACTAATGCACAATGTTGCTTGAGGACTGTAAAACTGGGCTTAAAACATGCATATCATTTGAAAGAATACCGTGTTTTGAGTATAAGTCGCATCAGTCCAAAAATACGTCATGATGAGGAAAAAAACATGTATAAGTCGCACTGGACTATAAGCCGCATTTATTTAGAACCAAGCACCAAGAGAAAACATTACCGTCTCCAGCCGCGAGAGGGCGCTCTATGTTTTCAGTGTAGACCACAGGAGCACTGAGCAGCATAGAGCGCCCTCTGGTGGCTGGAGACGGTAATGTTTTCTCTTGGTTCATTTCTCTTGGTTCATGTCAAATTAATTTTGATAAATAAGTCGCACCTGACTATAAGTCGCAGGACCAGCCAATCTATGAAAAAAAGTGTGACTTATAGTCCGGAAAATACAGTAATTTAGTGAGGACATGAGTTGCATGAACAAATCAGTCCATGACTGATTTAGTCTGATTTACTAATTGATTCAGCTGATTCATTAAAAAGTGCATCAGTGTAATATTTGTTTCAATAATTTGTTTCAACATTTATTTTTATTTTTTTTAATTGTGTGTGTGTGTATGTGTGAGTGTGCAGTTTTTAGTTCAGTTTAAATAAATTAATTAATGTATTATTTGTTTATTTATTTGTTTGTTTGTTTATATTTTTATTTTATACATTTTAATTATTAAATAAAAATTAAAATATATGAAATTATAAAATACATCTCTCCTATTATATTATTATTATTGTTGTTGTTATTAAAATAATATTCACAATAAACTATTTTCTACAATTTTAATACAGTTCCTATTTTGTTAACCTTACAAAGTCAGAAGAGGCCATGCATTACAGTAATTTTACCGTGGTTAAGGGGATTGGGTTTATGTTGTGTCTTACAAAAACTTATAACCATCATAAAACCTTGGTAACAAGTGTCTGTTTGTGTTTCAGGTGTAAAAGATGCGTAAAGTCAATGTGTTAGCGTGACTTTTTCCATGTACTTTTCAAGGCTGGGTTATGATGGATCTGCCCTCCTATCAACATAAAAAGCCAGATCTGGCTCCCAGAGGCTGCAGGAATGGGTTCGGCTAATAGTGTCCTGAGGGCTCTCCCAGCCCTCCATTATCCATTAACTAGTGACTGTGTGATGTGGGACACGTAAGAACATGTTTACGAGAACAAGATAGAGCCGACATCTTCCTCACAGGAGCTGAGAACCGCCTCAGATAAGGACACAGACGCGGCTCAGAGACAGGACAGATACGGCACGAGTAAACAATGCTAATCACCGTGCAT
>NC_081796.1:1642200-1657200 GCF_963082965.1 Carassius carassius | reverse complement strand
TTCAGCTAATATTGCTAATGCAACTTTTTTTTTTTTTTTATTATAGTAAAACTTATAGAATTTATAATCTTATTACCTTGATACTAAAATAACTAAAACTAAAATGTATAAAAACTATTTGGACATATGAAAAAAGGATAATAATGACAAAAATAAAAACTAATTTTTTCAAAATAAAAAAAAAATAAAAAAATAAAAATAAATTCAGAGCATTGCTCTGAACAGAGAAATCGTACACGATACTCTGACCAAATTTTCCTGCCAAACACTCGTGTGAGGTTGTGTTTATTGTAGCTTCCTATACAGCTGGAAAGTCATTTGGAAAGTTTCTTCTCTACCATTAGCAAGTGCGTGTTTGATTGGTTCATTACTTTTAACTGGTTAACCCAATTAGGGTCAACTTCAGCTTAGCTCAATCATTTAGTTTGAATTTCGTGCATCAGCTAATAAAACCGGTTTCCTCCTCCACCTGACCTCAACCAGATCCATCTATTGGTTTGAGAATCTGTAGTGGAGCGTTAGATGGGGTTGGTACTCACAGTTGAAGTTGGGCTCGATGTTGTCTCCTGCTAACAGACTGTTGATTGTGATTTGGTAGATGATGTGCAGCAGCAGGAACGTCATACTGGTGAAGCACAGGGATTTCAGCAAGCGCCCTGTGTGCCCTGCAGAAACAAAAGAATTAATACAAACTTTTAATTACATTAGCAAACAATGTGCATATAATCTAGAACTTATCTTAGAGTATGTGTAAGTGTGCAACGGAAATGTCATGATCAGCATAGTATGCATGTACTGTATGCACCTTGATTTTTCTTGTGCTAATTAGTTGGTCCACTAATTGGCAACACTGGTTGTTTCACTGAAAAAGAAACGTAAAAGACGAAACAACAACAAATTCCTCAAAGACAACAACAGCAGTGGACGCTTGTTGACAATAGTCCAAGAGGATTAGATAAATGCTAATCTAGTTTAAACAAGTTCAAAGACATGTTTTATTAGATATAACTTCTGGAGAGAAACGCTGCAGACACTGGACAAGGATGAAACTTTATAGAAATGTATTATTGCATTGCTTGCTCACCAGTGGATCCATCATTTTGAGAAGTATTTTAACTAAAAAATAAGTTTTTAACTAAAATAGAGTCTATAATCCATAATAACACTTCCTCCAGTAAAGAAGTGCATCTCCTGTTGTCTCTCACATCAAAATCAGTCACATATTAGTTTAGATCTGTTTAAACGCTGCTTGATCTGTGCAGATTTCTCTCCTGATTCAGACCAGAGCACTTTTTCACTGGAGGAAGTGTTATTATGGATTATAGACTCTATGTGTTTGAGTTAAAATCATCTTAATGCTGGATGTGTTTCAGGTTTTGTCTTCTCCAGATGTTCACTGATGGACTGGAGTGCTGTGGATTATTGTGATGTTTTTATCAGACTCTCATTCTGACGGCACCCATTCACTGCAGAGCATCCATTGATGAGACACTGATGCAGTGCTACATTTCTCCAAATCTGATGAAGAAACAAACTCATCCTGATCTCAGATGACCTGAGGGTGAGTAGTTTTTTGCACATTTTTATTTTCAGGTTTCAACTATTGCTAAATTGTAACATCCAATCCTGTTACCGAGGATAAAGACCTCAGTGACTTGTAATAATCCAGATTCCTATGCTTCTGGTCCAGCTGTAGGGAATTGAAGCACGTGTCCGGGTGAAGGTTCATCGAGTTGAACCTGTCTTTCTGCTCTTAATAGAAAAGAGCTGTAGTAATCCACTGCTATTAGCGGAAACTCACCCTTGTATTACTACTCTCTCTGTTTCTCTCTCGCTCTGGGCATCATTTAGCGCTGATGTTTTTGGCAGTGTTTGGGCTGTTCATCATTTAGGATCACGAGGCTCAGTGTGAGTTCAGAGCCGTGACGATCTCAGAAAACTCTAAATGAAACAATGCTGTGAGTAATACATGTTACAGGCCATAAAGGGGTCAAAAAGAGTTTTGATTTATGTACTTAAACATTTTTTATGATAGAAGAGAAGGATTTGGGATGGATGGACGTTGGTCTGCTATCAAAGGAAGCTGGGAATAGCACAGATAGCATCAAACATGAATTTTAGGATATTAAAAAACACCCACAACCCATCCGGCCCAAATGAGGAAATGACATCATACGCAAACCAAAAAAGTGCTTAATTTAATTGTCAATTTGGGACAGATCATATCACACATTTAAGGGAATAAAAAAAAAAAGGTCAAGAATCTGTAAGGGATCAGGATGAAATTTCACCCTACTTTGATGTTTGCATGGATTAAAAAATGCCAAGAAATGCATTTGTAGTTGATTCGAAGGCTTTGGAACAAACGTCTTCTGTAAACGGAGGTCAAGGAAAGGGCTTGAGGTAGAAAACGAGGTCTGAAACCTTACAGATAATAATATTAGTGAGTCTAAAGTCACACTTTACAAACGTGGGCCTGGGAAAGCACACAAGTCTCCTTTGATTAAACGTAGACCTCATTAATTCACGAGTCATATTCCAGATATCAGAGGTAATGAGAGCGGATCGTTTCCTTCCCCGTGGATCCCGATGGAAGATTATATATCAGTCCTCAGACACGGCTGTTTCCGTAGCACACCGCAACTCAGTTTCTTAAAACGTTAGGAAGCAGAACCAAGGACAGAAGCTTCCTCATTATGCAATTAGCAAACTTTCAGAAAGGAGTAGAAAAGTGTTGGACATTAACTATACAACAACTATTAACAATTTTGATCAAACAAATGCAGTCTTTGTGAACAGAAGAGACTTAAAACATTAAATCACACAATGCTAGTGTGCATTTCAAATATTCAGTTCTTCCCTTCAAGAAAAATTAACCAGATAACATAGTCTTATAACTGTGTATGTAACTGTGACGTAAACACAAGGCTATTGACTATTCATGTCGATACAGGAACACAACCGCGTTCATCAAATCATTGCACCGGGTTTTAAAAGTAATAATAAAATGACTGCAATTTCCATATTAAATATAATGCAGAAAGCATACTAATGTTTACAAAAGCGGAGTCTCCATCGATGTATTAACACCTACGATAACAATTTCTGAATCAGAAACCACTGCCAAGATCTTGACAATGGTTTACTGTTATGAAAATGTTTTACAGGTCTGCTCACGCCACACAGTTTTACTGTGAGCTCAGGCGATTCGCCCAATTAGAAAACATTATATTCTCATTATTCTGTTCCCCGATGAGCCATTGCATCCATTCCAGGCGTCTGAACGGGTCTCAGTGTTTGTGTGCGGTGTGTAATGGTGAAAATATGTGGTGCTTCTTCATTGTTTGAGAGCTCCAGATACGGGCCGGACCCATAGGTGTATTCAATACTGCCAAATTGAAAGCTGGAGATGGTATGAACCATCAAAAATCCCCTCGGCTCCTCTGGACAGAGATATTGGTGTTGGCTTCTTTTTGTAAAGGTGAATTAGGAAGGATTATAAAGGAACTATCTGTGGATATCAGCATTGATCGAGCGACCGCAGCGCACAGACAATGCAGGAGCACTGACGACAGCAGAACCTCAGTCAATACCATCACATCTCCAAAAGCTTTTACAGACTTAAATGGGAAAATCGGAGATTCACAATTGACAGCAATGAGCAGGACAGAGTCAAATTTAATAATGCATGCTATAAAATGTTACTCTTATGGGAACGTCTCTCCTCTCATAATTGATTTGAATCAATTCATTCTTACACTACAATCACTTTAAGCCAGAGAGCAACTACTCAAGCCTTATGTAAGAGTTTAATACGCTAAGTTCATGCACTATCATTTAAAAGCTTGGGGTTGGTAAGAATCATAGTGCTTGTGCTTTGATCAAAAAGATTGTTAATAAAAATTATGAAATATTATTGTAATTTAAAACATCTGTTTTCTGTGTGAATCTGTGTTAAAGTGTAATGTATTTCTGTGATGCTTCGCTGTATTTTCAGCATCATTCCTCCAGTCTTCAGTGTCACATGATCTTCAGAAATCATGAAAATATGATGATTTACTGCTCGAGAAACATTTCTGATCATTATTAATGTTGAAAACAGTTGTGCTGCTCAATATTTCTGTGGAAACTGTGATGCATTTTATTTTTCAGGATTCACAGATGAATAGAAAGCTGAAAAGAACAGCATTTATTTGAAATAGAATTATTTTTGTAGCGTTATTAATGTCTTTACTGACACTTTTGATAAATTTAATGAATCCTAAAATATTTATTTTATTTAAGCTAAATATATGGAAATATTTAAGCAAATTTTTCTAAATTAGACAAAACTGTTCTAAGATATTAATTATAAAACATCATTCTGACTTTTAATTATTATATAATTAATGTGGTAAATGCGATCAATCTACAGTTAGTTAGGTGATAAAAAATGGAGAGAAGTAGGAAAATAATTAAATATTTTTTTTATATGTATATTTATAAAAATATATAAATAAATAAATATTTTAATTTATAAATAAATTCATATTTGTGCTTTAATTCATGGCGTGAATCACTGAATCAAAACATGCTGCTTTATCTTACACTTTCAACTGTTTAAAACCAAAGTGCTTGAATAGTTGTTTATTGTTCCCAGATACTTTGGTCTGTATTTCTCAGCATCTGGTTTCTGAGTTTACGTGTCATAAAAGTGAATCATCACAAGCTCTGATTCATTTATAAAAACCCCAGCAAATCTCTGTAGTGCAGGAAAAGTCTGGTCTGAGCTTTTCTTTCTGGCACAGTTTCTTCCTGACTTACACAGTCAGATCACAGCCCATGTTAGATCAGACACATGACTTCACTACACATACAAAAAAAGATTAAAAAGAAAGGAAAAAAAGATGATGAAAATGAAGCTGTGTGAATGTGAAATAGTCATTAAATAGACTGCATGTCTAATTCCCCAACAGTTGCTTCTTTAAACATGCTAGATATATTGCAGTGCTTTATGGTGATTTATACTCTGGTCTGATGCCACAAACTTATCAAACTCTGTTTTATAACAATGTATTACTGCATCAGTCTGTGATATATTACCCAAGATACATCTAAAGTACCTGATGTCCTTCGTTTCAATCAATACAGGGATCTGGCCTTGCATTTTGATTACAGATGTTTTAGCCAGCAGTTAACAATCTAGCAGTGTGACATAACTGGGATTTGCAGTCAGATCGCAAATCTCAAAGGTGTTCACAGAGTCCAAAATCCTGATATCATTGACCCAAACCTGGATAACTCGCTTTCTTTTGAAGAACACAAAAAGAGACGTTTTGAAGAATGTTAATGCTGCTCTCTTCCATATAGGGATCAAGTGCTGTCAAGATCCATAAAACACAATAAAAGAACCAAAAAAGTATTACTCATGTAATATATTAAGCCTTCTGAAGTCAAGCAATAGGTACATTTATGAATATGTGGGTGAGTAAATAAAGACAGAATTGTTTTTTGTTTTTTCTGAGTGGATTATCACTTTAAAACTCCTGGAGGAACTCTTCAGAGAGATCCGGTGAATACTTCACATTCTTCAGCTTCCAGAGGTTTTCCTTCTTTCTGTTTACATTGCTTTGTTTCATATAATGCATACTCAAAGGTTTGTGTTTAGTAAGATTTTTAAAATAAATGTATATTTTGTTCAGCAAAAATGCATTAAATTGATTAAAAGTGAGAGTAAAGAGATTTGTGAAAAAGAAATACAAATAAATGCTGCCCTTTTGTACGTTCTATTCATCCGTTATTCCTGAAAAATAAAATGTATCCAGTTTCCACAGAAATATTGAGCAGCACAACTGTGTTCAACATTGATAATAATCAGAAATGTTTCTCGAGCAGTAAATCATAATATTTTAATGATTTCTGAAGATCACTGAAGACTGGAGGAATGATGCTGGAAATACAGCGGAGCATCACAGAAATAAATTAGACTTTAACACAGATTCACACAGAAAACAGGTATTTTGATTTGTAAAAATATTTGATAAATTATTACAATATTTTGGATCAAAAAAATGCAGTCTGGTGAGCAGAAGAGACTTCGTTCAGAAACATCAAAAAGTGTTACGGCCCCAGACTTCTGAATAATAGTGTTTAAAGCAAATGTATGAAACCGGTCAGACTACAGAGTAGATCAAAGTTGATGAACTACTTCAAACAGCAAGATTTCCTCAGCATTGACTGTGTTCCAAAAATAAATAAATAGATGGATAAATGAAGATGTAAGGAGCTGTGAATCATGGCTGGCGCTGCTTCCTGAGGAAAGTGAGGTGAGGCCGGGTTTGGATCTGTTTCCTCAGGAAACCCTCCTGCGTACCTCAAGAGGACAGATCGTCTCTTTGTCCTGCGCTTATACTTCTCTTTCTCCTGGGATCAATGTTCTCATTACTTCAGTGTTTCTCGAACAAAAGCTTAAAGGGTTAGTTCACCCAGAAAAGAAAATTAGTCATCCTAGGTGTATATGACTTTCTTCTTTCATACAAATCCAGTCAAGAGTTATTTTGATCTTTTAAGCTGTTTGATGACACTCAGTGGGTGTTGCACTGCATCGGTCCATGAGAAGTTTAATAAAAAGCGCATCCATAAAAAAAGTGTCTCACTCCTGTAGTAATACACTTTATTTCATTTGTATGGATGGGCACTTTTTATTTCACTTCTTTTGGACTGATGCATGCAAAACCCGCTGAGTGGCATCAAACAGCCTGAAAAATCAAAGACAATTTTTTTAATAACTCTGACTGAATTCGCCTGAAAGAAGAAAGTCAGATACACTTAGGATGACTTCAGGGTGAGTAATTTATGGATCAATTTTCATTTTTGGATATACTAATGCTTTAAAGGGATAGTTCACCTAAAAATGTGCTCACAGGATTTGTAAAGAAATGCAACTTTATAACTTACAATTCAGTTTTTTTTTTTTTTTTAAGAAATTCTGAGGCAAAAAAAAAAAAAATCTATAGTGGAGATATAATAATAATAATCATCATAATTGTGAGATGTAAACTTATAATTTAGGGATTACAACTCAGAATTCTGCCTTTTTTCATGCAGTTTTGAATTTCTATTATTGTTATTATTAGAACCATAGTAGTGGTACTTTATTCCACGGTGAAAATAGAGTTGTTTTTTGTTTTTGTTTTTTCCTCAAAATTGCAAAATATAAACTCAGAATTCTGACTTTTATTGTCTCGTAATAGTTTATATTTGTTGAATTTTTATAAAAAGAGGAAAATAAAAAGAGGTAATTGTGACTTTTTATCACACTTAAGACTTTTCACGTAATTGTGAGTTTATACTGTATCTCACAATTCTGACATTTTTCTAAGAGTTGTGGGTTTATCTCTCAATTCTGAATTTATATCTCACAAAGTCAGAATTGTGAGATGAAATGTTGCAGCTAAATTTAGCATTTTTTATCCTGTGGAGGAAACGGTCTTCCATACGTTTCACAGACTCCAGTATGACTTTATAAAGCATAGCGGAGTTGCAGATAATTTGTGAGCTGCAATAAAATGTCCGACTGTGCTTACGAAATTCTCACATATTTTCAAATTCAGCTCGGGCCTCATGTGTCCCCTGTTAATCTTCAGCTGAGATCTACCCAAATGCATATCATCACATTACAACAGTCCTGGCTGAAGACAGGTAAAGGCCTGTAATTAATAGCAGCATCTGGCTGTAATGACGCAGAGGCCGGCTGAGGTTTAACTCACGGCTCACGCTGAGGCCTAAACTAAACAAACCCCCTCACTGTCTGCCCAACAGAGACTACAGCACGCCAAATCAACTCCAGTACAGTATATCTATACATATATACACAGTACAGTACATATAATGTACAGTCCACAAACTTTTCATGTGGTGTAAAACGAGCCAGGGATTGTCAAGTCTTTCATGAAACTTCTTGAAGTAAAATTCTGCATGGGCAAATTAAGTGACGCTTTAATTGCAATGAATTAAAAAGAGAGTGAGAGTGACAGAGTGAGAGAGAGAGAGTGAGAGAGAGACAGAGAGAGTGAGAGAGAGAGGGAGACAGAGAGTGAGTGAGAGACAGAGTGAGAGAGAGACAGAGAGAGTGAGAGCGAGAGTGAGTGAGAGACAGAGTGAGATAGAGACAGAGTGAGAGAGAGAGACAGAGAGAGTGAGAGAGTGAGAGAGAGAGTGAGAGAGTGAGAGAGAGAGAGTGAGATAGAGACAGAGTGAGATAGAGACAGAGTGAGAGAGAGAGACAGAGAGAGTGAGAGAGTGAGAGAGAGAGTGAGAGAGTGAGAGAGAGAGAGTGAGATAGAGACAGAGTGAGATAGAGACAGAGTGAGTGAGAGAGTGAGAGAGAGAGAGTGAGAGAGTGAGAGAGAGAGAGAGAGAGACAGAGTGAGAGAGAGAGTGAGAGAGAGAGAGTGAGTGAGAGACAGAGTGAGATAGAGACAGAGTGAGAGAGAGAGACAGAGAGAGTGAGAGAGTGAGAGAGAGAGAGTGAGTGAGAGACAGAGTGAGATAGAGACAGAGTGAGTGAGAGAGTGAGAGAGAGAGAGTGAGAGAGTGAGAGAGAGAGAGAGAGAGAGACAGAGTGAGATAGAGACAGAGAGAGTGAGAGAGAGTGAGAGAGAGACAGAGTGAGTTAGAGACAGAGTGAGAGAGAGAGACAGAGAGAGTGAGAGCGAGAGTGAGTGAGAGACAGAGTGAGATAGAGACAGAGTGAGAGAGAGAGACAGAGAGAGTGAGAGAGAGAGTGAGTGAGAGACAGAGTGAGATAGAGACAGAGTGAGTGAGAGAGTGAGAGAGAGAGAGTGAGTGAGAGACAGAGTGAGATAGAGACAGAGTGAGTGAGAGAGACAGAGAGAGTGAGAGAGAGAGAGAGAGAGAGTGAGTGAGAGACAGAGTGAGAGAGAGAGACAGAGAGAGTGAGAGAGTGAGAGAGAGAGAGTGAGTGAGAGACAGAGTGAGAGAGAGAGACAGAGAGAGTGAGAGAGTGAGAGAGAGAGAGTGAGAGAGAGTTACCACGGTTACGATGGCAGTTGGCAGCAGAAATACCAGCTCCTGATTTCAACATCATTTTTGCCAGATAATGGATTTTTTCATGAACCAAATCATAATTAGTTAATTGGACATTTATTTGTGAACAATAGAGGCAGAAGATTTCTAAGGTAAGACCTCTTAAAAAGATTGTCATCGACTAAAAACGACATATAAAGTCACTGTAGCAGTTAACTGTTAGCCAAGCTGACATTCTGTGACAGTTAGTTCAGTTAGAACAACATGGGCCTCACTAAAGCAGAGGCATTTTTCAAAAATGAAGAGGAGTTGGAGATAATCTATCCAGCAGAAATTAAATCTACAAAAGACAAGAAAAAGATGAAAGAGATTATGCTGAGGGAGAACCCAGAGATTCTGCTATCTGACTACAGTGGAGCAGAAAACAGCAGAGTGCTGTGTAACCTGCTGTTCTTCACTGAACAGACATCATCCTGGCACACCGTCCTCTGCTCAAACATGACATGTGTGAGGAAAGGAGGCATCAGCAAAGGCAGACAACTCACTCTGGAAGGAGAGAACGACACAAAGCTGACTGTGAATCTTTACCATAATGGCACAGTCATGGTCCAGGGAGCAGAAACCAGCCTCAGTGAATTCCAGAGGAGCTTCAGAAACCTTAAACACCAGGTTCAGAAGATAAAACAAGATCCTGAAATGAAGAGCCACACAGTGCCCAGCACCAGCTCCGTTACCATCTCTGACAGCAGCTCAGGAACTCCTCAAACACACAGACACTCCAGCACTCCTGCGTCTCCTAAGATCAAGGCTTTGAGAGATAACATCGCTGAGCTGGAGCAGCACTTCTGTCTGTTTAAAGAGGAAACTACCAACAGCCTCCATCATCTGCTAAACCTGACCAGCCACCACAGTGTGCAACAAATACAGCAGCTCTGCTCTGCTGTAAAACAACTGGAGGAGGACAATCAAGAGCTGCACCAAGAGCTGAGGAGGGTGAGAGAAGAGAACAACACAGCCACACACTGGAGAGACTGCTGGAGGAGACCAGAAACCAGCTCCACACAAGACAACACCAAGAGAGTGTCAGCACCCAAACACACAGCACAAACACCACTCAACAGCAGCAGTGTGTCAGCTCACCGTCTCAGAGCTCCTTCACTCCTGCAACCGCTCACAAGCTCAAGAGGAAAGAGAGCAGCAGCAGTACACAGAGTCCTCCACCTGCACCATTCAGGAGCACCAGCAGAGAACAGAAGAGTCAAGACAACATCATTATACTCTGTGATTCCAACGGCCATCATCTCGACCCCAGACGACTGTTTCCGGGGAGATCTGTGAAGAAGTTCTGGTGTCCCACGTCACACTCAGCTGTGAGGCTGCTGCGAGACGGTGGGTTCGGTGCACCGTCACACATCATTCTCCACACCGGGACAAACGACCTCAGTGCTAGAAACATAGATGTCACTAAAGCCCTGACCAACGTAGTGCAAACAGCTAGCAGGATCTACCCCAGAGCCAAAATCATCATCTCGACCCTTCTACCTCGCAGAGACGTGCCACAAAACATCATCAACTCCATCAATGAGAAGATAGCTGGAATCTGTGCTTCAATGACAAATGTCCACATAGCTGACCATCAGCGCATCACCCATGAGCATCTATATGACCACATCCACATCCATCGAGAGGGAATGAGACTGTTTGCTAAGAGCATCAAGGAGACAGCCCTGCGCCCCCCTCCGAAGACGCTCGGTGATCACGAGGAGAGGGTAAGAGTGCTTCAGTCAGACAGCTACGCCGCTGTAGCAGCAGGACGAGCTAGAACAGACTCCAGAGACCTGATCCAGATCAAAAACATGCTGAAAATGATCTGTGACAACCTACTAGCTTAACTACTTACAGTGTGTCTGGAGTTAAAAATTATCATTACTTCTTAATTACTTTTATTCCACTTATTTCTACTTGTTTACTTTCAAATTTGACAATTGTAAAACTCATTCACTCATGATATATTTATATCATATATATATTATATATATATTATTTATATATATAATCCTTTTTTTTTTTTTTTTTTTTTTTAATTGATGAATTTATATTTTAAAACATGATTTGTTCATGAATTCAAACATTATTCTGGTAAATGCAATACTTCCCAATGTCATCGTTTAAAATAACTAGTTATAATATTCAAGGAATGTTCTCTTCAGCTTTTGGAGAGAAAAGTACCAATCCTGATTTAATTAACGCTGTACATAGTTCAGACATAATTATTTTACTTGAGACATGGAGTCGTTTAGACTCTCAAACCTCCCCCCCCTCACACTACAGAGAGCTGCGCATCCCCTCAATCAAACAGCCTGATGTTAGAAACGGAAGAGATTCAGGAGGAATCATAGTCTGGTTTAAACACCATCTGTGGCAGTATATTCAGCCCATGAAAAAGGGAAAAACACACATTTGGATAAAAATTCAAAAAGAGATTTTGTGTTTAGATGAGGACCTGTACCTGTGTTCCACATATATCCCCCCATATGAGTCGCCTTATTATAATGAAGACATCTTCTCAACCCTACAATCAGAGATCAGTTACTTCCAGTCTAGAGGTTCAGTTCTATTAATGGGGGATCTGAACGCCAGAACGGGGAAGGAACAGGACTACATCAGCTCTGATGGGGACAAATATATTAACAGTTCACTTCATCATCAGCAAAAAGGTTTTACCAAAACACGCCAGAATTATGACAACACGATTAACAGACATGGAAAACAAGTCGTGCAGCTCTGCAAAAGCCTGGGCCTGTACATAGTGAATGGCAGAATGACGGGTGACTCTCTGGGCCGATGTACATACAGCTCACATCTGGGCAGCAGCACAGTAGATTACGCCATCACAGATCTAGACCAGAGTCAGATCAACTATTTCACAGTGATGCCACAGCTGCCATTATCAGACCACAGTCACATAGTCCTCAGTCTCAACAGGTCAGGGAATCATCTGCCATCTTCTGAACAGAAAGTTCAATTATATCCGCTCCCCCCCAAATTTATATGGAGTAAAGACAGTCCTGCCCAGTATGAAGCTGCGCTCCACAGCACCCACGCTGAGAACATGATAGACTCATTTCTCCTGACTACATTTAGTGTAGAGAAGAGAAGTATCAATTTAGCAACTAAACAGTTAACTCAAATCTTTTCTACAGTGGTCAGAAAAGCCCTCAGAAAAAGAACAAATTACCGATGTAAAAAAGAAATCGCTAAAGATGCTTGGTTTGATAAAGATTGTCAAAAACTAAGAAAAGAATTAAGATCATTATCAAATAAAAAACACAGAGACCCTGCAAACCAACAAATACGAGCCACATATCAAGAAATGCTCAAACTATACAAGTCACTATTAATACAGAAGAAAACTGACCACATAAAAATTAAAATAAACAAAATTGAAGAAGCAATCGATCAAAATTCTTTTTGGGATTTATGGAATAATTTAGATAAATCCAAAGAGGCCAAACACCTTCCCATCTATGACCCAAACATCTGGACTGAACATTTCAGAAAACTCTATTCTCTAAACGAACCAACCCTCGCCCAAAAACATCTGACCTCCCAACTAAATAACCTGGAATACACGAGAAAAGAGCAGCTCAATCATTTAGACAAGCCCATAGAATTAACTGAACTGACAGAGAAGATGAAATCCCTCAAAAATAAGAAATCAAGTGGCTTAGATGGAATTTCTAATGAAATGCTGAAACACAGCAGCCCCAAACTGAGACTTGCTATCCTAACATTATTCAATCTCTTATTAAAATCTGGACACTTTCCTGAGATCTGGAAAGAGAACGTGATAACCCCGATTTTTAAACAAGGTGAAAAGTATGACCCAGATAATTATAGAGGCATCACAGTGAGCAGTAACCTCGGAAAACTATTCTGCTCCATCATCAATGAGAGATTAATTCAGTTCATCCAAGAACACAAGATTTTAAACAATTGTCAAATTGGATTTATGCCAAAACAGAGAACTTCAAATCACATTTACACACTCCACACACTCATAGAAAAATATGTTCATCAAACAAAACAAGGACAAATATTTGGCTGCTTCATTGATTTTAAAAAAGCCTTTGATTCGGTATGGCACAATGGACTTTTTCTAAAACTGATTCAGAGCGGAATAGGAGGAAAGACATATGACATCATAAAGGACATATACAACGGGAACAAATGCTGTGTCAAGATCAACGACAGACGTACTGATTATTTCAGTCAGAACAAAGGAGTGCGTCAAGGCTGTAGCCTCAGCCCGACTCTGTTTAATATCTATATTAATGAACTGGCATCAGCACTTGAGAAGTCCCCTTGCCCTGGTCTGACCCTCGAGGGCTCCTGTACGCTGACGATCTTCTGCTCTTGTCACCTCATGAAGAGGGGCTACACCAAAGCCTCTCGCTTTTAGAAGATTACAGTAGAGACTGGGCCTTACCAATAAACATGGAGAAATCCAAAATTATCATCTTTCAGAAAAAACCTCGGCTTACTGACAAAAAATATAGTTTCACAATCGGGGGAACACTTCTTAATCATGTGACGTGTTATAATTATTTGGGTCTCACTATCTCAGCTTCTGGTCAGTTTGACCTGGCAATAAAACATCTGACTGATAAGGCACGCAGGGCTTATTACACTATTAGAAAATCTTTGTTCAAATTCAACCCACCTATTAAATTATGGCTAAAAATCTTCGACAGCATCATCAAACCCATTCTTCTATACGGTTGTGAGATCTGGGGCCCCAAATTTAAATTAAACTACACATCGTGGGATAAAAGACCCACTGAAATGTTCCACCTGGAGTTCTGCAAGAACATCCTGGGACTTCACAGAAACGCCCCTAGTCTCGGCTGCAGGGCAGAACTGGGCAGATTCCCTCTTCTAGCAGAGATCCAGAAGAGAACAGCCAAGTTCTGGTTCCATCTATCAGACACACGGACAGATGATTACCATCACTGCGCTCTTATGTACAGGACAGGACACCCAGAGAGTGACCCCACGCACTATTTAGTGGAAAAACACCAACTCAGCTCAACCATTCAATTAAGACACGCAAAAGTTAAAGAAATTGTAAAACTAACCCAGGAAGAATACATCTATGATTGGCAGGTCAAAGTAGAACAAATTAACAAATTAAAATACTTCTATAGATTAAAGACTGGCTATCAATTGGCACCTTACTTGATCAAAATTAAAGACTATAGTAAGAGAAAGCTCCTGACGAAGTATCGTCTGAGTGATCACCGTCTGTGTGTGGAGACGGGCCGACACAAACACAGCTGGAGAGAGAGAGTGTGTGTGTGTGTGTGTGTGTGTGTGTGTGGAGACGGGCCGACACAAACACAGCTGGAGAGAGAGAGAGCTCCGACTGTGTCCTCACTGCACAGAGAGACTCGTAGAGGACGAGCTGCACTTCCTCACACACTGCAGCAAATATGAACACATTAGAGACAACTACTTTACCCAAATAGCTCAAATTCTGCCAGAATTCAGGCAAGCAAGCGACATTGACAAACTCAGTTATATTTTGGGAGAGAAAGAGAAGTGTGTCCAGCTCGCAGCGCAGTATGTGTCCTCCTGTCACATCATGAGGGACAAAAACTAAACTCCTGTTCTTAAGCAATGCTCTCTGTAAATATTTACCCTGTATTCACTTTTTTTGTTTATTTATTTATTTATTTTGTGTGTTATGTGATTATATATGTACAATATGGACATGAATAGGTTTTTTTTTTTTTTTTTTTTTTTTTACTATTATTATTTATTTATTTATTTTATTATTATTATTATTTTTTTTTATCTACATATCTATATATCTGTATAACTTGTTTACTGTTTATTGCTTTGGCAACATTGTGCTGTTTCACAGTCATGCCAATAAAGCTCATTTGAATTGAAAAATTGAATTGAATTGAA